>NW_025335440.1:16319883-16330573 GCF_004798865.1 Varanus komodoensis | reverse complement strand
TTTCTTTCTTTCTTTCTTTCTTTCTTTCTTTCTTTCTTTCTTTCTTTCTTTTTTTGCCACACCATAGCTCTGAATCTCCTGTCTGAAGTTGAGGTGCTATCAACAGAATGGGAGAAGCAGATGCAATCAAACTCACAATTAGGATTTGATTCATATTAGATAAAAGATTCATTGCATGCCAACTGATGGGAAATAAAATGCAGTTGCTAGGGGTTGATTGCATGCACCCTTAATCATCTGTCATGTCTAGGCCTGCACCCATGATTCAAAATCCCCCGTAATCATTTTCTGACAAATGCATTCCTGCAATGTCTCTATATGTGGCTTCTTATTTAAGGTTGATTTAGGCACCTTTCATAGCTCCTTCCAAGTGTATCTTGGGTGGAGGAGGCAGTGATCATGACAATATAACCTCTCCATGGTCCAAAAGTGGTGTTTGCCAAGGACATGCTTTTCACTCTTCCTTATATATAGCCATCGTTCCTTCGTTTTCCTGCCCCTGCTGCATTGGTTGCTGAAGCAAAAGCCTGACCATTTCCTTTAAATGGGAGAAGGGGGAATAAGAGCTTTAGGGTGTTCTGATAAAGGTTTTCAGCTGCCTACATGTTGACTGCACTCCCTTTTTCTTGCCCCACATTCTCCAGCCCATCCCTAAATGGCCAAGCCATGGGCTTCATTTCTGAAGATGCAACTGACGTCCAGGAACTGTAAGCTGTCCTGGATCATGCAATGGGTCCATTTCTTCCGTCATTCTGTTCACATCGCAACAACCAGCTGCCCTTCAGGAGATCCCCAAACAAGTCTGGTGCAACTGCACGCACCTACCCATGTTCCCCAGCAACTGGTGTACTTAGGCATGCTATGTCTGCAGTGTCATTCAGGATATTACTCCGATCTGAAGCAGGGACTTTCCGTCAACAGGAACCAATATGTATGGAGACAGTGAGGTTCTTGGTCAGAAAGTAAAGCAAGTGTCTGAGTCATGAGAGAATCAGTAAACTCTCATTCCCAAGTGGATGCTCCTCCTGAAATTCTGCAGGCCTCCTAGCAAGGAAAACTAGGCATTAGTCTTCTAATCTTTGGCTGTTATTATAATCCTCCAGAGAAATAGGAAATCAGTAGGCTCAGAAGCAGATATAAAGAGAAAGCATCTCTCTCTTTTTCATGTACTTCTTAGTCATACATTTGGTTGTCTTTCTGGATTCAGTTTGTGAACTTTGGAATATTTCCTGGTTACTCTAATGAGAAGTCTCAGACGATGCTCACTAGGGTCTGATTCAACTTCCTGGATGCGAAAACCACCTTGGAATGCTTTGCCAAGAAGCATGTACATCAGTGCTGATACCAGGAGTGTGAGGACCGTCTGGTGAGGCACCCTCGATGGACCTTCCACCACCACTGTCACTAGACGTTATTGCTCCTTGCCTCTTCTTCCCATGGCTGCCACCACTAGTTTGCTTGATAGGCAGTGAGGAGGAGATGCATCTACCACTCCTTCTGCTCACAGCCAACACTGTCTGAGCCAGAGGGAGAGAAAGGTGAAGACACAGGTTTCAAGTAACGTCAAGTAAGAGCAAAGTCGAGGGCTCATCAGCGCCCCTGCTGGGATGGAGGCCCACAGCAGGTGTCTAGCTATGTCCAACCTTGATTCTTGCTCTTGGGTACCCAAACCAATATATTATCCTGAGGACTTATGGGAAAGGTCGGAACGCAAACATGGGATGCTCAAATGTAGTAAATAGAATATTAGACCAGCTTCAGTGCATGTATGTTTGACATGCAGGGGAACTGCATCATTTCCACACTGTTTCCAACTGAGGTTGCCCACAAAATGGAGATTCTTGTTTGCTTTGTTTCATTTGCTTAATGTTGCTTTCTGATGCCCTTCATTTGTGGTCCCCCACTCAGCTCTGTTATTGTCAACATGTTAGCTCTTCAATAAATGCTGCTTTTTATTTTGTTTGTTCCGCTGTCTCAAAAACCATTTAATTGGATAATATTTTCCACTCTCGATTTGATTTTTATTAACACTGACAGCAAAATCCATAAGGAGCCTGGAAGTTTCCAACATGCCATTGAGCACAGTTTCAAAAATTTTCAGTGCTGTGTGCTGAATTTGACATGCTGCCTTCTTTTTTTGCTCAACCATGACCAACTTAGATGCCCAACTTCTCAGAACAGAGAATACCCATGTAAAATGGATGCTTAAGGCTGTTTCTACTTACTATGGAATAAGAACCATGGCACTGGTGAGAAGGAATCTGGAATGAAGAAGTAATTCATTAACCTCTACATTGCAGCAGGGAGAATACACAGCAAGGGCATCTTAGGTAACTTCCTAAACCAACAACCCAACCCAAGGACACCTTAGACAATAGCCTAAGGCAGCCTCCTGAATGTTAATGTCATCCAAATACTTTGGACTCTGACTCCCATCAGAATCAGCAAGCATGGCCAATGAGTAGGAATCCTGGGAGTTGCAGAAGTACTGAAAGCAATGGATCTTATATTAGTCCAGTCCCATTGACTTCAGTTGGCCTGCTCTAAATATGACCGAATCTAGATGAGTGATATAAGGATTTCGTTAAATCTGTTCCACCTCTACCAAGCATCTTTTGTCTAATCACTGACAGCATCGCAGTTTAAAGGAAATTATGAGAATTTCATTCCTGTTTTCAAATATGTGTTTGCACTAATGCACCCTTTTGCAAGTGTGCACTTAAGCAATTGTATATTCACACAAAAAAGAAAGAAAAATGGTCTGCGTATTCATGGAATCTGCAGAACAGAGAGAAGGCTGGTCTGCCACTGAATCCATGGAGTAGATTCACTGAAATCGAAACTCATTTGAATGCTTTGCAGATTTCTGTTGTTGTTGTTAGTCATGAAGTCGTGTCCAACCCATCACGACCCCATGGACAACATTCCTCCAGGCCTTCCTGTCTTCCACCATCCCCCGGAGTCCACTTAAGCTCACACCAACTCCTTCAGTGACTCCATCCAGCCACCTCATCCTCTGCCGTCCCCTTCTTCTTTTGCCATCTATTGTTCCCAGCATTAGGCTCTTCTCCAGGGAGTCCTTCCTTCTCATTAGGTGGCCAAAGTATTTGAGTTTCATCTTCAGCATCTGGCCTTCTAAAGAGCAGTCAGGGTTGATCTCAACTAGGTCTGACCGGTTTGATCGCCTTGTTTTCCAAGGGACTCGCAGGAGTCTCCACCAGCACCACAATCCTTTGGCGCTCAGCCTTCCTTATGGTCCAGCTTTCATAGCCATACATTGCAATGCAGATTTCTACAACACCCCTAGTGTAGATCCAATCCCTTGTGTAGCACATATGAACTCTCTGTGCCATGTGGAACAGCCCAGTAATTTCGAGAAAGCCAGGAGTGGTGGAATGGAAGACGTTCTGTCTGGACAGCATCAAGTGTCTATGGGACACAAGCAAGGGGAGAGGCAGTGGAGGCTGGTGGTTCCCAGGGCAGTGTACCCACTCTGGGCCCAGCACTGTGGACTAGTGTTGTGTGGAAGCTTCACAGAATCCAGACTGTCTTTCATGTTTGGCCTGGTCTTAGAAAATGAGCCAAGCTGAGAGGAAGTCCATGGCTGCTTGTGGAATCAAGCTGCCTAGGAAGCAGACCGGAGTCTGAGGAGCTGAGCCCAGGGAATCCAAGGGTCCCCACCCCCAAAACGGATTCCTGGGCTCCGTGGAAAGTGGGGGAAGTCTCACCTACTGGCCATGCTTGCAGCTTTGGTGCATTCAACAGAAAGCGCAGGCTTGCGTGCACAGGATGGTAAGCAGAGAGGCTCTCAGCTGACTGCATGGATCACCTGTGCACACATTTCTGTGCATGCCAGGGCCAGCCTTGTTCCCTCTTGCACACATTCTCTGCATGTACCATGGCGCATGAACAAAGCTACTGTGGGTAAAGAAAGTGTCAGCATGTGTGTCTCAGGTCTAATCTCTGTGCTGGGATAGCCTGCCTCGTGGCACAAACAGGAGCATGATTGGAGTACTGGACTGGGCACTGGGGAGATGCGGGTCACAGTCCCCACTCGACTCAGAAGCTCACTGGGCGAATTTTGGCCAATCACAGATGCTCAGCCTAACCTTCCTCACAGGGTTGTTGTCGAGAGGATAAAAATGGAGTGGAGGGGAACGGTGTGAGCTGCCCTGGGTGCCTTGTGAAAGGAGACAAAGCAAGCTGCATTGTAAGGACAATTTTTAAAAGATGATCTAAAGGTCTGACTCAGTACATGGCAACTTTCTATGATTCTTCCCATTTTACAGATGAAAAACTGAGGAAGAAAGATAGCAATTTCCCAGAGCCACCTGAGGATTTCACGGCTGATCTCAGACCCAAGTTCTGTCCCCTGATGATGGAACTGCACCAGATCCTCCCAGGGTGATGCTATACTGACTTTTACTGCAGCTTTGCTGCTGTTTTTGCAGCACCTTTTAATCCCACATAATTGCAGCTCGAAGATCAACATTTAAGTGGCTGAACTACATCCCAAAGGCCAGTTCCAACACACCCTTCTGGTGGGCATTCAATTTTGATGGCTGCATTTTTTCCATCCCTAAATGCGCTTGATACCCATTACGGCAGAAACATATGCTGGGAGTAACAGGTACCGAGGCCCTCTGCCAACACGCCTTTGTCGTTATGCGCTGAACATGGGTTCTCTGGCTAGGTCTGTGCTTCGTCCAGCTTGCTCCACAGATGCTGCTCTTTCACTCAGTCTATTTTATGCGTCAGACAAAAGGCACTGCCAATTACATATCAAGCAGGGGCCATTTTTGTTTTATGTCCACTTCCCATTCATCAGCTAATCAAAACAAAGCTACGGGTTGGAAATGGAAGTTAGGGGTTTTATCTTTCGGATGGAAGGCAGAGCAGACAATGCGTAATGAGCACTGTCCACCCATGGGTCCTATGGAAGCCCTGCTCTCTCTCTCATTCGCTCTCTCTCTCGGGCCATCTGAGCTACTGAAAGCGATTGGGCAGTGCCGGTTTTGTGGCAGTGAGCAAGTGAGTGCTTTGCAAAACAGTAAGGAAAAGGACAGAAATGGAGACGGCTTACATTTCCCTCTAATTCCAGAAACATTCAGGAAAACTCCTTCACAAACTCCCCAGGCATAAGAGACTTGACTTTGTAATTCGTTGGCATGACTCCCACTTTTAATTCCTTGGAGGTCCTTTTAACCGGGGGCACACCATGAAGTGGCTACCCTGGGTGGGAAGGGCTAATCTAGGGTAAGGCACCTGCCCAAAGATATTCAAGGAAAATTAAGATGGCAGCAGCCAGAGGTCCACACTTAGCTCGAAGCAATCCCAGCGAATGGCAAGACAGATGCAAAGACAGGTGGGGAGAGTTAGGGTGCCTCAGTGCACATCATGTTGCCTGTGACTGGATCAGGATTGGGCCTGGGAGGCCCTGCATGCTCCACCAGCAAATTATGGCCCTGTCCCTCATACCATGCTTCCTTACCCATCCCAAAAAGACACCCATAGTGAGGTTCCAGTTATATCTAAAATCTTTATAACTGTTGAGACAGAATTAGCTAAGGAGCTGACCTATGCAGGCAAAACATCCCACGATTCCCGGTCTTCCCCAGCCCACGTAGCTGGCTAGAGGTCTGCAGGGGGTTATATGACTTTCTGAGTCTAAGCATGCCTGGGATCACCTCCTAAGATGATCGTTCTGGCTGGCAGCCCTGCCACAAATATTTCCAGCTGTTGTTCCTTGCAGTCGTTCGGCTCGCCTGACCATCTTCCCGGAAATGTCTCAGCAAATATCTGTCATGCCTCAGATCATTCCGGCTGATGGCCACCGCTGTGCTGCTGTGCAACTGCCTAAGGATTGTGGCCTCGTGGTCCTTTGCCGTATTCCATGCAAAGCAGACCTTATGCTGAGAATCCCGCTTCTCGCTGGGGCAAACTCAGGGTGGAAAGAGGGGTGCAAAGCAAAGCAGTGTGGGTCTGTAGACCTGTCCCCACTTGTCTGGGGATTAGTCCATCGGATGCACTGGGATTTACCTCTGAATAGGATGCATGCGATTACTCTAGGTTGAGCACTTACGCAAAACCGAACAAGATGTCAAAAGAAGATACCGATTTATATGACCTTTGACTTTATCTGCATAGATGCAAATACAGAAATAATATCATTACAATAGAAATGCAATGCATCTCACCATAGTGGCCAGGTAAGATGATCAGGTGGGGTGTGCGCACTTACTTGGTCTGCTATGCAGGTGTGAAAGGCTGATGGACCACTTTGCGGTGCCTGCTTTCCTTCCTTTTGGTTCCTAATCTTGAAACTTCTCTTCAGAGGGCTATATCCTGTAAAATCAGACAGCTGCCCACCCTAATTTTTTTTTTTTTTTTTTTTTTTGCCAAAGGTGACTTTGGCTGGGTAAGCCCTGCATTTGGCTATCCAGGGTTGGAAATGTTTGCTTTGTAGCCTGACTTGGCCAATCAGTTTCTAGAGGCATCGGTAGAGCATCCACCAGAAGACCGGAGGTCTGAACTGGCCATTCAATCCTCCTTTCATGATGGAGAGGAGGGAGAAAACCTTGTGTGCAGCAGAACGCCAACTGCGGCGGCAGGCAAAAATAACCCGTTTCCCCTAATCTAATCCTGCTCTCCCACTGAGAAACAGGCAAAAATAACCCGTTTCCCCTAATCTAATCCTGCTCTCCCACTGAGAAACAACAGTTTGGGCAGCCTCTAGAAAATCCATTTCCTCCCAGAGAAGATATACTGGGGGTCCATGGCATCCTTGTAAACATGCTCAGGAAATCTTTGTTCCTTCTACATTCCTATCTATCCTATTATAAAAGGTCAGCGTTTCATGGCCCTTAATGAGAGCCACCAGTTTAGATGGTGGGAAGGGAAGGGAAGGGAGGGGAAGGAGAGGTTGGGTTTCTTTCTTATAATTCCATTGAAAAAAATATCCAAGAGATTCATATCCCTTCTGTATGTTGCTATCCTGTTGCTCTTAACTATGGCCAATATTTCAAGGGCTCCTGTGAACCATACATGTAGTGATGGGGCCAACTCCTGGAAAAGGGCTTAGGGAGGTTCATGAGACAGTGGTTGATCCATGCCTTTTGGCCATGATGAATAAATGGAGGCAGGATTAGGAGAAGGACTGTACCTCTGCCTTCCATGCAGAAGGTCCCCGTTTAGTTCCTGCTTTCTCCTGTTTGAAAAGATCAGGCAGCAACATGGTGGGGAAAGACCTCCCTATGCCTGAACCTCTGGAGACCTACCACCAGGAGGCCTACCTGAACCTCTGGAGACCTACCACCAGGCAGTGTAGGCAAGAATACCGAGACAGGTTCCGTGCTGCCTCCAAACTTCTGACACCCTCAGCAAACCATCCTCTACGGTCCCCCTCCCTCGGCGAGTTGACCTTCTTACTGCCATTGTCACAAGCTCCTCCTCCTCCTCATTGTTGCCACCATTCACTTGCTTGAGGGCAAGGAAGTCCATGAGCAAGTAGGCCATGGCATCTACTGTGCCTCTTTTTAACCACCACGGCTTCCTGGGAGAGAGCAAGGTCTAGGTCAGCAAGTGGGTTGCAGTCACGGGGAGCAGCAGCAACTCCAGAGATCTTGGCAAGCCATCTCTACCCTTGACACTGATCCTGCAGGCCTAGAAATTCCCTTGGTCTGATTTACCATAACTTTCCTCGAGTAGTCCGAAACCTATTAGATCTTCGTGATGCAACCATGAAGAACAGGAGAAGACCAGCTCTGTGGGCTGCTTGTGAGCTTCCAAGATACTCTCTCTCTCTCTGTGGCAGAAACAAAATTCTGGACCAGGTAGCCTTGCTCTGACCTGGTGAGCTAATTCATATCCTCGGACATATCATTGCTCTGATGTGTTCAGAAGTGTGGAGGAGCCTTGTGTTCCCACCCTCCCATCTCTTCCTGATTGCACAACGGCAGTCCTCCTGTTCATGAAACCTGAGGAAATGATATGAAAGGGGCACAAGGAAGAAAGCAGAGAATTCCCAGAGCCATCCTCTTCCTGGAGAGGGTGACACTCCACAAATCAAGAGTGGCTTTTAAACACAACATGTGATATTGATTTTCACATCATTAAGATGATGATTACTGGGAATGCAGAGCTGCAGGATGTGTTGTTAATATGACAGGAGATAAAACACCAAGAGAGCTGGAACCCCCCCCCCCCCCCAAACCATTAGTGCTGCTTGTTCTGTGGTGAAATCCAAGGGTTATAAAAGCCATGCAAGTTTCTTGGGTTACTGCTTGTCAACTTAGAGGCTTTGGTTTCTGTAAAAAGACAGAGACAGAGACAGACAGAGAGAAAGGAAGAGCACCACCATAAAGGGGTACATTATCTTTAAATGGGGATTGCTCAGACATCACTGCAAGCCTTATTTAGAAACAGAAACATAGAAACTGAGTCAGAAGGGGCCTCCCGGGCCATCTAGTCTGACCCCCGGCTCCAACCAGCTCCGCTCACAACATGCCTACCATGTGGACGTCCAGCCTATCCTTGAACACCCGCACCAATGGGGCCTCAACAACCTCTCGTGGAAGCCCATTCCACACCCTCGGGGTCCTAACTGTCAGGAAGTACTTTCTGGCATCCAAATTGAACTTTGGCTCCCTGAGCTTTGCTCCGTTGGAGCAGGCCCTGCCTTCCTCTGCAGGGGAGAACAGGTCTCTACCCACCTCTGTGTGACACCCTCTCATGTACCTGCATGTCGCCAACAGATCCCCTCAGAGTCTCCTCTTCTCCAGGCTGAAGGGACCCAGTTCCTTCAGTCTCACTCCATGTGGCTTTCCCTGCAATCTGGCAGCCCTTCACGTATTTTACGGTCGCCCTTCACATATGGGCTTGCCCTCTGTAACTGACTCCAAATGATGACTGACCCCAAGCCATGTGGCATGGACTGGGCAGCTCTCGGGCCTGAGAACACATTGGAAGCTAAGTTATTACTATGCATTCAGAACAATACAAGCTCTGCAATACACAATGGCCCTGTCCAGTTCTAAGAGCAGTACAGTATCTGTTTCTCTGTGTTTAAACATCCTGTTCTGCCTTGCTATTTATCTGTGTAACCTGTTGCTCCCTTTGCAGCTCTGTGTAGTTAACGATATATGTAATTGTAAAGCAAACACCTTCATAAAATAACTGGCAGCAAAACAGGCATTTGGCAACCGTGCAATTAGGAGTTCAGAGTTCTCTCTGGAGAGTTCTTTACACGACCAATTGTCATTTTTCCCATCTGCAATAGTTTGATGAGGAAGCATGCTTGGTGCTAAACGATTAAAAAGGACTCTGAATATTTCATGAAAAGAATGCATTTTCTTCATTTCTCATTTTAATAAGAAATGTACTAAGTAATTAAGATGAGGGTTTGGAAGTGGAAGATTGTTTCTCCCCACCACCCCTTCTTCTTTCTTGTTGTTTCATGAACAGGGCAGGCCTCTGCACTGAGCTCCTCCTGGCTTTTATCTCTCTGATGGTGGTGGATAAGACAATTTACGATAGTTCCTTTTGAAAATGGCTTTGATATGCTCATAGGGATGTGACACAGCACAACTTCAAAAACTCATTCCAGTGGAACAGTAGCTTTTCGTTAGCATCTCTTTTGCATTTTCTTCCTTTATGTCATCTTCTAATTTGAATATATTTTCGGATGCGTTGGGGCTGAGGAAGGCCCACGAGCACCAGTGCCATTGGGTGAGATGACTTCCGCGCCAGACGCTATGCTTGGCTTGCTGGCAAACAGACATGGGCATCAGGATGTGATGGTGGCAGATGAGTCCCAGCCTCTTGCGTCTTTAGGATCAAATTGGATGTGGCACTAGGGATGCCATCTCATGCGTGTGGACTTGGGAAAGACGTCCCATGATTCCCAGCATTCCCTAGCCAGCCATACTGGATCAATTGAAACGGTGATCTGTCCCTTCC
Organism: Varanus komodoensis; assembly: GCF_004798865.1. Classification (NCBI taxonomy): domain Eukaryota; kingdom Metazoa; phylum Chordata; class Lepidosauria; order Squamata; family Varanidae; genus Varanus; species Varanus komodoensis. The sequence goes on along the minus strand of NW_025335440.1, from coordinate 16,320,616 downwards.
CTGGCATTCCACTGCATGGGAAGGAAGGAAGGGAGAGGGAGAGGGAGAATCAAGGGTAGTAGAAAGAAAGAAAAGAGCCTGGCTTAGGACGAGGATGTGGACAAGGACATGGACAAGGGAGGGAGGACCCTACAGCAACCTGTTCCCACAGTAGCCAACCAGCTGGTTGTGGGAAGGCCACTAGCAGGACCAGAGAGCATGCTCCCCCTCTTTCACTTGTTCCCCAGCAACTGGTGTCCATATGCATGCAGTCTGTGAGAGCAGAGGCAGCATAGAGCTCTCAAGACCAATGGCCCTGGATAGTGTGACCTTCCAGGACTTTAACCAATCCCCCTTTAAAGCTGACCAAACTGGTGGCCATTGCTGCACCTTGCAGAAGCAAATTCCACAGCTTAATCATGTGTTGGCCTTTGATCTGTCCTGGATCCCCCATTGGCTATAGACACATGAGGAACCCATTTCTGGGACTGGGAATCATCAGATTCCCTGGACCCAGTTCCCCAGGCTCTGGCCGTCTTTCTCATGACTGTGAGCCCAGCCTCCTGGCAAGCATTCCTGCGAGCACCCGCCAGGGGCGAGCCCACATGAACGCTGCACAAGCAACACCCCTCTTCTGCAAACGTGACTTGAAGCCTTTGTTAGGCCACATGTGCTGCAGGAGAAGGTGGCCAGTTGCAGCTGAACCTCTGTGCATATTCATGGGCTCCCTTTTGGCTCAGCTTACTCCTGGGAC
>NW_025335440.1:16241304-16319783 GCF_004798865.1 Varanus komodoensis | reverse complement strand
GTCCCAGGAGGATCACTGCAACCCCATCATCAGTCATCTGCATGACGTGAGCCCAGGTTCTACTATTATGAGTGATGGAGAATGAAAAATGTCTCTCTTTCCACTTTCTTTACATCATGTATAACTTTGTACACCTCCCTCTTGTTTTGCTGGACTCATCTTTTTTTTCCCCTAAACTCATATTCAGATCAGCTTCTGGAAGATGTGGTTGATTTCCATTTTCCCCTCCTTTTCTACACTTCATTAGACAGATGAAAACCACGACATGGTAGGCTCATCTCAGTTGATAACACTGCAGAAGGATAACATGGTCATGTGACCTGCTTTCTTCTTTGGCTCTATAAGAAGGAAGATGAGAAAGTAGCATTAATTTAAAAAGATTTGAGGGAAAACAGATTTAACAAAAAAGAAAAAAGGAGAGAGTGTGTGTGAGAGATATATAATCTGTTTTCTGAGAACAGAAAGTCTTATTGTTATGCTTTGGGTTTTAACTAGGATCTAAGAACAAGCCAAGTTGCTTGGTGAGAAAAAAAGCCCTTGCAAAAATACTCCTCCCCCACCCTGAAAAAATAAGAAAACCCCAACTGTAACACACACACCCCATAGAAAATAACCAGACCTGGAAAACCAGCATTTTGTATTCCACATCATGCCCTGGAGTACTGCGTTAGCATTTTATTTCCCAGTGTGATGCCATGTCAAGCTCTCTGGGGAATCCTGGGAAAAGGAAAATGGCACTAGCCCATCCTGTTGCCTGTTGCTGTTGGTCCTGTTGCTACAGATGGCACTTGCCACAAGCCTTGTCGGCCCCGAAGCCATCCGTCACCTCTGCGGGTGTCATGAGAGATTCTGAGCTGCTCCAGACCACTTCCCTTTGCAATCTCTTCCTTCCGCATGCCGTACATTCCCCCAACTCTAGAGCTAGCAACTAACTTTCCCATGATGGAGCAAGCACCAGAATCGTTCTATCAAGCATGTTTGGTGGCACTTATGGATGGACAGAATCCCTTATCTGCAGGGTGAGATGCTGAAGTTTGCCACAAGCTACTGCTGGGAATGAAAGAGGCACTTGTTCTTGGCATGTATTTCGGGATCAGGGTAACACCAACTCTTTGGATGAGGAAGGCGAAGCCTGGGAAGGGAGGTCTCCAGGCATAGCAATGGCGGAGGGGGAGAGCTTATCTCAAGGCCGCTGCCTCCAGGTGTTCGGGCAGACCCTGGGAACTGACATTTTATTTCCCAGAGTGATGTCATATCAAGCTCTCTGGGGAAACCTGGGAAGAGCTGGGAAGGGACATGGACAAGAGCCTGGTGATGTGGCCTCTGGAGAGAAGGTCTCGCCAACTAGCACACAGTGCGGAGGCTTGCCTGACTCCAGAAGGCCATGCCCAGAATGGGATCCAGCATTACTCAAACAGAGGGTTCTGAGAAATTGCTTCTAGTTTGGGTTCAAAAATCCACTCTGCATGTTCAGAGACTCTTTCTTTGTTGGCTATAGCTTACTGGATTTATTTGGTAAATGCAGCTGTTGCCAAAGAGCTATCATTGTTGGAAAGAAAGAAGAGGGGAACCTAGCGCCTGATGGCTACTAGGGCAGGGGCGTTCAAGGCCCACTGGTAAAATCCGGCCTGCCTGACATTCAAACCAGGCCCTTCGTGGTTCCCCTAGATTTTCCCATCATGCCCTGGCCTAGCCCCCATTCTCCTGACTGCCAAGTACTTGGTCGTTTCTTTGTTTTAGGACAGTTTTGCCCTTCTCTAAAGGGCTGAAATACCTCTCCTTAGATTTAAGGAGTTAAATCTGCTTCCGTGCCATGCCAGGGGCAGGGAAAATAACAATCGTGTGACTTTATTGTACTATGGCAAGGGTCATGATGGAAATAGAAAGAGAATACCTGACTCTGCGGTGCCATTTTCAGCAGCAGTCATGTCATTCGTGAAGGGCAGTTCCATCTTTCAAACATACAGCCAACCAAACAAGATTCTGCATTCCCTTTGATATGGCTTCCCCTTCAATAGACCAGGAATGAGGAAGAAGGAGCCCCTGGCTGATGGCTGATTCACTGTTGGTTTCTCATGGCTAACAGCAGCTAACACATATTAGGTAGAGTGGATGGAATATTTACCACTTTTTAGCAGTGCAGAATACTTTTAAAAATTGTGTAACTGTGATAGTTCCTTCAAGGCATATCACTGTTAATCAGCCCTCACCTTTGTCAAAGTGGGACAAAGATAACATGAACTGCTAAATTTGTTTTATGCAAAACTTTTGCTAAATAGCCAGGAGATTAAATCGTATTCAGAATTTTGCTGTTGTCCATTTTTAAATAGAAATGCATAAAGTTCTTTAAAAACTATCTGCCAATTTAAATATGAAAGTTCACACCATAATGCTCTGTGACTCAGGGAGAAGAAGGCCAAGCTGTCCTCGCCTGTTATACCTACAAATCTTAAGAACTGGGCTCATTAAATGCTAATCAGATGAGTAAGTTTCACATTAATAAAAGCTCAGGGCATTCTGTGATTTTGACCCGTATCGAGATAAATGTGGGTGGTTTTTAATTCTGTCTTAGCTCAAGTCTAGTTGGAGAGATATTAATAAATAATATGTAAAAACAGAATTAAATAATCTGTCTTGTTGGTTTGCAACCATCTGCAATGCTGTTAAGAAGCATTTTCTGCATTTGACTGTGAAGAAGCCCCTCCGAAGGCCGGATCAGGTCAGTATTAAGGAAAAAGTTGATGGATACCCGGGGAAAGTCTAATGATGGCGAATGTGGAAGGCAGAACTATACATGATGCTGAAGACCAGGGAAGTAATCCTGCTGCCATTATTGCTGCATGGAATCCACGATGGCTCATGCAATTCTCCACTTTACTTGATCCCAACAACTGTGTGAAGGAGATTAAACTGAGAGACAGTGACTAACCCAAAGGTGGTCTGGGAACCGGAACGTGAATCTCCGGAGTCCAGTCCAGCACTTGGTAGGTGTGTCATGAGTGGAGCTGTCTGGAGCCGGGGGTCAGACTAGATGGGCCAGTAGACCCCTTCTGACTCACCCTGCTTCTGTGTTCCTATGAACCCCCACACCATGTTGGCCTGTACGTATTTTTTATTTCTTTGATTTGTGTGCCACACTCCTGGCCAGTGTCTTGCGGGGAACGAGCAATCTAATCTGAGTGCCACAGACAGCTGGGCTTTCAAATCTGGGTGTCCATTTGCCCGGAGGGCCAGTTTGCACAATGCTTTCACTCTCCAGCTGGCCTCCTTGGAATGCCTAGGTGGAGCCGTGTCTACAAAACCTCCACTTGTTTGAAACCCTGTACAGGCAAGGCTACCTTTGTGGTGGAAAGGAAAGGATTGTAGTATGCTTGCTTTTTCAAAACTGCTCGCCACTGAACATATTGGGTTGAATTGAAGTGTGCTGAAAGTAGAAATCAATGGAAGAAGTTAGTCCTGAGGGACTTGAACCCTGCTGGTTTCAGTGGGCCCACTCTAAGCACAACTATGTTTGGATCCAACCCGTAGCTGCTTAGATAGTTGGCTGCTTTGACAGCTGCCATGTAGAAAAGGGTCTGATAATTGGAGTCATGTTACCACACAAGCACAAGTATCCTCATCCAAGAGTTGAGGACTGAAGCCAGAGTAGGAGTATCTGCAATGACTTAAAGCCCTGAAGCTTCCAGCCGTCATGGACATCGGCTATGCTGGCTGGGGTGATGGGAAACGAAGTCGAAAACATCTGGAGAACATCAGATTTGGGAAACCTGTTTGTGCCCACCACATACTGCCACGATGCACCCACAGATCACCTCAGCGGGCACCTGCATCATGTGAGGCTCTGTTAGGAAACATGTTGCTCTTCAGGTAGACTGCCTTCTGAGGTGGCTTTTCATTACTGCAGCTGTCAAGATCTCAGCCAGCAAGCCAAGACTCAAATGTGTGTTTCATCCTTGCAAAACCTTCTGAAATGCATCCTACTCTCTGGCGTTCAGACAACCATGGGAATGATGATGTCAAGTGTGGAATCTGAATCTAGGATGGCTTCTCTAGTGTTTAGGAAAGCCCCCTCTGACTGGATTCCCTCCAGGTGTGTTGAACTGCAACTCCTGTGCTGCTTGGGGGATTCTGGGAGTTGTACTCCAACACATCTGGTGCACACGGGCTTGGCAAAGGCACCTTAGAGTGTATTTTATTTTTTTAAAGTCTGGTTTAGATCCAAAGATGTGCCAATGTGGGAAAGATACAAGGAGCTGATGGTGGGTCCCCCCACCCCAAAACCTCCATACACAAGACCCTCTCCCTGAATTCCAGCAGGGCCATCTCTGAGGGCTCATCTTAACATTCAACTAACGATGAGCACTGTGCCGGGAATGCCCTCAGGAACTTGAAATCCTTCAACTCAATTATTATTGTTGGAGAAACGATCATGAATGTATTTTGAAGCAGAACAGAGGAGGGCAGAATCTGCATTTGTATTTATTTATCTATTATTCACCTACTGGAGTTTTTCTGTAAATGGAGCTTGTCTGTGTTCAAAAAATTGTACAGCTGCTTCTTTTGCACACAGATTTCATTGTCCATAATGATGTTAATTTGAAACAAGGTCTTCTCAGGTGTAAGGACTCTTTCTGTTTCCCCTATCTGTGAAAACAGCTTTGCTGATGTGCCCGGTTAGAGATAACGGAGTATTGGGTGTTGTGTCGTGTGCTTCCAGAAGAGGGCGCTCAGAACATGCTGAAGACTTCCTCCGTGAACTTCTTAATCTATGAAAGTGTTTGCTAATTTCAATTTTGGGTCATCTTGCGCTCTCGCTCCTTCTCCCCTGCTCACACTTCCCATTTATAGAGGAAGGGTCTGTGTGTGAATGGGATGGGTGAAGACTTTCGATGTCCATAACAAATCTCCTAGTTAATTTTTTAAAATGATGGGTGCTTTTATTATGTACTTTTGTAATCCTGTCACCATACAAGACTGCAGATCCTTGCCTACAGGAATCTCGCAAGTGTGAGAGAACACAACAGAACAGGATTTGTCCTCCGTACATACAGCCAGGTCTTGCCAATGCTTATCTAACAGTGTTGCCAAAATATGTCCCTTCCTCCCAGCAAAAGCTCTGGTCCAGGTCCTAGTAGGGCATCTCTTGCCTAGACTTCAGTCTTCTCCATTCTGGTCTTCTCTCATACCTGTGCAGCACAGTGTTGAAGTAACTGCTGACCTCTTTCATGGAACCAATCTCACCTTACCTTACTTCCCTGCATTGGCTTCCTCTCCTCTCCTGGATCCATCAGATGCTTCTTGCACCCCTCAAAGCCTCCCACGGCATCCCCACCACCTCCCAGCTCCACCATCCTTCAGCCTTTTTCTTCCCTGCATCTTTGCCCTTGGAATCCCCCATCCTCAAAACGTGTGGTGCCACGTCTCTGTTTTCTTACATGTCTTCTCCATATCTACCTCTCCATTTCTACTAGCCCAGTTTATTCACTACTCTATTTGCTCTTGTATATCAAATGTTGAACATGTCCCATTGACCGCAAATTGCAAGAAAGTATTTCACACAATATTAGTATTAAATCAGAGTGAAAATGAAGTCATTGGGAAGCACAGCCATTGGATTTCCATTCACAAATCATTCAGAAATGCTGCATTTTAAACCCTGAAGATGTCCACAAATGCCCAAGTAAGTCAGTCTTGTGGCTACTAGACCATATCATGGGATAGTTCAGGTTTCCAGATATGAGGCTGAAAAATCACTGAGTTATCACAGCTGGGGGACCTACCCTTGGATTCCCTTCCCTCATTCCCTCTTCCTCCAAACAGCCAAGGATGGGAGGATACTGCTGCCCCTGAAGTAGGGCACTTCCTGGTGGTGCCTCGGCTTCCTTCTTTCCCATTCCAAAAAAGCACTGTTAGAGAGCCAGAAGTGGCCATCGAAGTTCTCTGCATGGAGGACCTGCAGATCAGCAGGAGCTCTTGGAGTGCTCCTGGCATTCCATGAGTCTAGGGGTTTCTGGCATTCCCGCATGCACTTTTTAAAAGTGACACTTCTCCCCTTTGAATGAATTCGGTAGGGGGAAAGGATCAGATGAGAACATGAGCAATCCAGACTCAGCTCTGAAGTTCAGAGAATTTTGGCAAAGTCGAGAATTCCTGGTTCTGCCATCCTTCGATCAGAGTTGCCTTTTTCATGAAGCCTTTGCCAAAATCCCTAGATTCCATGACGCCTTTCCAACTTGGGCTTCTCCAGATGTTTTGGGTACAGTTCCCATTAGTCCCGGCCAACACAGCGAGTTGTCATGGCTGCTTGAGGTTGTCCTCTAAAGCACCTGGAAATGGGTTAGTGCTGTGTCCTACTTTACAGAGGACAGATGTCTATTTCACAGATTTGTAGCAGACGGTCCTCTGACTGAAGGACTGTTTAGTCAAAGCCCAATTTAAAGATAAAGCTCCATGTGAAGGGAAAGTAGAGAAAGATCTCAAAATTGTCCGTGAATAGCTGGATGGCAGACTGAGCAAAAACATAGGAGCACCTGGCCACAGTCTCCACCACTATGATAAGACGTATCTCATTTCTATTTGCATCCCAGTAATTATTTCAAAAGGTGCATCTACCAAGCACATGCAATCTGTATCCTTGTTTGCCCTCTTTTGGCGATGTGTGATATATTTCCTTTTTTTGGTGATGCATAAATGAACATCCTTTCACCTATAAGGAACAGGGCAGGATTCCTTACTGTAAGCAAGCCTTTTTGTAATTTAAAAAAAAATCTTATTGTGAAATTTCAGCCCTCCTCCCCTGCCAACAATAACAATAATAAGAAAAAGAAATTGCACATGCAATTGAAACAATTACATTGTCACTTTCTTTCCTGCCTCCCTGTCTTCCCTCCCAACTCCTTGCTCTGTGGTTTCTCCTTTCTTGAATGCTAGGTTGTAAGGTCCTTGGGGCAGGGACTTGCCCTCTTGCATTCTGCGTGGTGCCCTGCCTCTCATTAGGAACTGAGTGGAAATGATGCTTTGACATTGCAAAGTGCTTCACTGACAGTCGTCTGCCATGCTTCTGATTCTGGGACCCAGCACTGTTCGGGGCCAATGGAAGGAGCTCCATTCCAGATGAGCAAAAGTTTCTGATCTAACCAGGGCAGCTTGGGTTTGGCAATGCACGACTGTCCTGCATTGGTTGCTCAGGTGGTGTTTTTCTCAGCAAGGCCCAAGACCCTTCCGTGGCTCTCAGCCACCTGAGCATGTCCCCTTTCTCTCCCTTTCACCCTCTCTCCTCATTCTGCAGAAGCTGCTCACTTTCAACCAGAGCTCTTGGTTGCATAGCAAGAAGCATGTCTTCTAAATCAACAGAGGTATTACTGACACTCTAAATAACTCTGGTGCATCCACAACTGGAGTATTGTGTTCAGTCTGGGCTCCACATTACAGGAAGTGCTCCAACAGAGCCAAGCCCAAGGAACCGAGGTTCAATTTGGATGCCAGGAAGTACTTCTTGACAGTTAGGGCCCCGAGGGTGTGCACTGGGCTTCCACAGGACATAGTTGCAGCCCTGTCAGTGAGGGTGTTCAAGGAGAGGCTGGACCTGCACAGGGCAGGCATGTTGAGTGGGGCTGGGGGACCTGATGGCCTTGGAGACACTTTCTGACTCGCTCAGTTTCTATGGTTCTATGTTTGGGACTGGAGAGTCGGGAGGCCTGCCTCTCTGCTCTGACATGGTGGGGCTGGGTGGGCAAACAGAAGAAGGAGCCATCAGCCTAGGAGCTGGGATGAAGCCGAGGCTGTGAGGCCAAGCACAGCATCGTGCACTGCAGGGATGTGCTGCACAATCCTCTTCCCTATCCAGACTCCAGTCACTCTCAGATTTCCCAGTGAACCCATCAGCACGCCAGGAGAGAGTCTTCCCTTTATCACCGGGCTCTTTGCCGAGGCCATTCAAGCATTCTTCTGGTGGTTCCACGGAGACCTAAGGCCTGCTTGGGCTCCACCTGGAAAACAGTCGTCATCACTGTTTTCAATGTTTGCTGAAAACTTCTCTGTGCCACGAAGTCTTCCTTGTATACCTGCCAGTGCATTCATGTCACCCTACTTTGATGCATGGTTTTCCTCCTTTTATCTGCCTTCTCTTCTGTTGTTCCCTGCTTGGGAATCTGTCTAGATTTGGAGCAGTAGGGCAACGCAGAACATCAGCAGAGGAGACACAAACATGTGGGCAATGGAGCGGGAGCAGGCGCGTCACGCAGACTTTTCTGGGAGTGTCCTGAGCTGCAGAGCCGGAGTCGAAGAGCCTCCTGCTTGGAAAATAGTGAGGATCGTTCTTCTACGATATTGTCAGAATGATGTGCAATGACGAATGATGCGAGATGCCTGAAGAATGATGTGCGATGCCTGCCATATTCGGAAGTATGTCAAGATGCGCTGGATCCAGCTGACTTCCGTAAGACTGAACGCCACTGGGGAGTTAATAATACCATTAGACTCCCACCACCCAGCATTATTGGTGTTCTTATATCAGCTGCCCGAGGCATCAAGTTCCTCGGTGAAATACACAGGCATTGTCAGCCCTAGTAAGCAAATAGATTGCAGTGCACTTAGGCAGACAATTCCATCAATTATGGGCATCTCATCTGCCTGGCTGCTATATAAATTATCTTGTTTTCCTTTATTAATCCTATGCAAATATGAAACCGTAGACTGCTGATCCAGCGCTACAAGGGCCCATCACTTTCCCAAATGTGCAGTAAAACCTGCTTTAATTAATTTTATTATCTGCCTCCTAGAAACAGGACGGGGGAGAAAAATCAGGGAGGACGTGTAGACACCTCTGGCTGGTATCAATAAAGCACCGCGTTTAGTGCGGCTTCTTTGTGTCAGTGCATTTTGTATACTGGGCCAGGTCTGAGCAAAGGGATGCAGGGCTTGCAGGTCGGGTGGCCTGGTGTCCCCTTTTGCAGAGAATAATCCTCTGTCTGAAGGGATGGCAGAGGACAGTCCTCTCTTTGAAGGCATCCTCTGTTTACAGCATGTCTTGTCCGGTTCTGGTTCATAGAACATGGACCATCAGCACTCAGTTCGACCCGCAGAGGGCCCCTGAACTCCATCTGAACCAGGTGGCATGCAGGTCAGTCTTCCTAGGGTGAGATTTACTGCATTGCTACACAAAAGGTCATAATTCTTTCTAAATTTTCACTTAGGCATAGATGTGAGCTCATGGAAAATTGGTGCAATCCATGGCCCTCCTTGGTCATTTCTTTTGGTGATGCATTTCCTCTCTTTTGAGAAATTCTTCAGCAGCCAACCCTGATTGCGGGAGAACTGGGAAAGCAAGGGGGGTTTCGAATCCAGGGCTGATAGCTGGTAATGGAGACCGCTGAAAGCTGAGCCACAAAGAAAAGATGGGACTAGAGTGGGGACAAAGAAAGAAAGAAATCTCAGTCTGGGAAAGTTCTGTTTCTGGCACAGTTCTTTGTAAGTCTGCAGATGGTTTTGTTTGGTTTATAATGCTCTGTGTCGAAAAAAATCCACAGCAATATTCTTTTATGTTGGGTGCATGGATGCAGCAGCATCAAGAAAGAGCACACCAATTGCCCGGGTAGCTGCTGGACAGGTTTTATTGCCTCGTCCCTCATTGTGCGCGTGTTAATGTAATCTATAGCACAAGTCCTTACGATCTGTGATTTTTTTCTCCCTGTGTTTTTGCTTTTTAGGAAAAATACTGAAACTCTTGGGTCACAGACACCAACTCTGGATATTCTGGGAATAGAGAACTACAAGACCTCTCCCCCTGCCCCATTTATTAAAGTTGTAATTCATGCATTTCCTCAAAAGTTCAAATTGCATTTGTTTTTCTTCTAATTTGAATTGGTTTCTTTGTTTTTGTATCCATCCTCTGGGGTTTGTAGGCATCGATCATTGGATCTTCTGCATGCCAATCATGTCATCATCCCTCCCCAAGAGACCTGTGTACAGTTCCACTGTGTGGGAGCCACCAGCACCAAGAGGTTAGGGCATTTTACCTTGACCCTGAAGAGTTGTTGGATGCTGGAGTGAGCCACCTGCCTAGATGGCCCACCTCATGTGCCACTCTGGGAAGGGCCAAGAAAACCTTCCTTTTCAGGCTAGGTGGATCATAGTGACCAGCTGTGGGTTATGGCCTTGTTTCTCTTTTATCTCATGTCTAAAGTTATCTAGGACAGTATTTTAACTTTAGCTAAGGCATTACATGAAGCCAGAGTGGCTCCTGGAACTCTTTGGCTATCCCAGCCCACGTCCACAATTAAGCTGCAAGTGGGAACAACAACAACAAAATGTTGCAGGATGCAATACAACAGAGCAATATGACAGTGGAACCAGCTGCCTGGAGAGGTGGTGGGCTCTCCTACACTTGAGACATGCAAAAAGAACCTGGTCAGCCATCTGAGTGGGATGGTGTAACTTGGTGTCCTGCAACAGCAGCGGCTTGGACCAGATGGCCTTCATGACCCCTTCCATCTCTACTGTTTTATGATTCCATGATTCTATACATTACCCTTTGCTAGTCTGACAGCTGCTCTGAATAAACTGCTGCTTTCTGTTCTCTGTGCATCTAGATATATCTCTCGATATACATAGCTGCTTGCACTTTTAGACTGTCCTTGGCGCATGGCTGCAGGGACTGTCATGATGAGCACCTGCAAGTCAGAACTGACCATTACTCCACTCTTTGTGTGTGTAAGAAACCATTCCAAAAATTCCTCACAGTATCCAGCATGTGGGTCACCTAAGGTAGCCAATGAAACATCTGTTGAGTTCATCGAAGTGGGTTCTATAGATAGCCACTCCGAATGCCCCTAATAACTCATGCAGAAGAATGGCAGTTCCGGGGAGAATATTTCGGAGAGAGGCCGTGCAGCCGTGCTGATGCTGTGCATAACTCACACAAGATTAATCGGTCACCCCTTTGTCAAGAACTTTGCTAAGGACAGCAGGCTGTTCTTTGTTCTCTGAAGAGAAGGCACTTGCTTTGACCAGCATGATTTTATCTTCCTTGTGCTGGAATGTTAACTTTCCTTTGTTAAAATCCCTTTGCAAGGGGCAAACAAACAAACAGGCAAGCAAGGTTTAGAAGAGTCCATGATCAAACCAGGTGGATTAGGCAGATATATAATCTGCCTTTCCTCCTGGTGTCCCTCGATGACACTTTTTCACCTTCTTTTCTTGTGGCCCTTATGAGCAGATGAAATTCATGAGAGGGGGCTGGGTTTAATGCAGCAAGGCTGAGCTCTAGTCATGGCACAAAATGCCTTTTTCACATACAGAGTAAGAGGTACGTAAGCCTGCTGAAATGAAGGAGTGCATAATGTTGGGAACAACAGCCAGGATCGAGCATTATGCGTACACCTTGATTTTCATTCCAGATCAAAATCAAGAGACATAATTTTGTGGATACATTATAGTATACTACAAGTTTGCATAATATCTGCATGTGCTCATTTCTATGCCTAGTGGCTAGCTTAGAAAGAATTTTTCTAAATTAAATCAAACTAAGGTATACCACCTTGTGGTATGAAAGGGACCTAGCCATGTCTTTCAAACTACAGCCTCTCGAGGCTGTTACTTCAGATTTTGAGTAATAGCTAGAAGAAGAGGAGGTGGGTCAGAATTCGGAAATGCCCTGGCCAGCAGGGCCAGAGATCAGCCAAGCGACTGGTGAGAACCAGACTGTATCTGCTTCTGTGGGATACGCCACTGAACTGGCAGAGTCAGTGGGGTGGCTGCAACGTGATTTGTCCCATAGTATGGAGCCAGAACAAAAGTGCAGAGCAACCGCATCCTGCCTGGCATCCCTGCCATTCAGCTTGCAAGCAGCAGGAGCCTCCCTGAGGGTGGCCCTAACTCCTTTTACTTGGGAAGAGACTAGAGGGATTCGGTCTAGAACCAGCTTCTTAACATTAGGCTGTTTCCCTAATAGCTGGTCTTCTAACATCATCATGGGTGGCTTTTGTTAATGACTTCTGCAATGCGCCTCTTTGGTATCACAATGGCAGTCCAGCTGGCCAGTTTAACTGCAGCTCAAAGCCTTTTGTTCCCATCCTCTTGGAAGGGGTGGAGAAGACCAGCCTTTGATACCAGAGACCCATGTGTCTTGCCCGGTCAACACGTTGGGTACTGTTCCTGGGCAGTGTCAAGGCTTAGCTCTTTCTTCTGATGGCTCTTTCTCTTTAGCACAGTTGGACAACCCTCAAATAGAAGATGCCTCCACAAGAAAGGAGAGTGCCTGGCAGTCCTTCAAGTACAAGACTGTCCAAAGCAGTCTTTCAAGTACAAGTTGAGTTTTGTTGTTTAGTTGCAAAGTCATGTCTGACCCATCTTGGCCCAGTGACAACCTTCCCCCAGACTCTCCTGTCCTCCACCATCTCCCAGAGTCCTCCCAAGCCCACACCCACTGCCCCAGTGACTCCAACCAGCCACCTCATCCTCTGCCACCCCCTCTCCCTTTGCCGTCAATCGTTCCCAGCATCAGGGTCTTCTCCAGTGAGTCCTTCCTTCTCATTAGGTGGCCAAAGGATTTGAGTTTCATCTTTAGTATCTGTCCTTCTAAAGAGCAGTCAGGGTTGATTTCCTTTAAGATTGACTGGTTTGATCACCTTGCGGTCGAAGGGACTCGCAGGAGTCTCCTCCAGCACCACAATTCAAGGGCATCAATCCTTTTGCGCTCAGCCTTCCTTATGGTCCAGCTTTCACAGCCATACGTTGCAACTGGGAAAACCCATAGCTTTGACTACACGCACTTTTATTGGCAGGGTGATGTCTCTGCCCTTTAGTATGCTGTTTAGGTTTGCCATAAATCCTAGATCCTACAAAGAACATGGTGACACATGCAACTGCCACAGACGTCCTGGGCACACCAGCACCAGTGGCACCATTAGGGCATGGCATGGGGCAAGCATGCAGCCTCTTCCCTCCAAGAAGAGTGAGAAATAAGATCCCCAAATGCAGTGGAATTGGCTCGCCAGCTCCAGAAGCCCGCAGGGAGCTGCAGCGTGGCACACCAGGCAGGGCAAACGCGGCAAGGTGGAGCAAATACCCTCTTGCCCAGCTGCACGCTTTGAATGAGCGTCGGTGGCACAATCATCTAGGCCAGTCCTCGCAGCAAAGTCTTCTTCGTGCTGAGCATGTGATGATCACAATCTCCCGAGAAAATTATTTATCTGTGCTACACAGGCTGAAGGAAGCTTTGTCCCTCTTTTTATTTTATTTTATTAATAGGACAACTTAATCAGATGCCGTTGAATATGCTGGGGGAGGGGGACTCACACTGAGCCGCATGAACATTCATTGGCTGCAGATGCCTTTGTAATCTCTTGATATTTGTTTCCCATTCCTTTCCTAATGCCTTTGAAAGGGAACTATTTGAAGCACCAGGGGGCCTGAGCTCCTCCTGCACTGGGATGCCTGCACGGATGAATTGGGGTGGGCAAGGGGTGGGGAAAGGAAAAGCCATGCTGACAGCCATGTGGGCTTGTCTTTTGAGGCTGCGAGGCAAGACCCGTCAGCAATCCGATGCGGGGGTGCCAAATTTAAGAGATGCCGAAATCGGAACGCCAAGACTTCGGTGAGGAGACTATAGATATTGCCCGGCTGACAAGCGATTGCTTGGGTTAAGACTGCTATGGGGTACATGACATCGTGTGAAAAGGACAGAGGACAGAGAGCTAAAACTACTGGGGGAACAGATAAGATTGAGATTAAGGTGTGAGTTCCTACAACGCATCTGTTAGATATTTAACAGCAGCTGGAAAGCCAGAACAGAACGGCAGGCCGGGAGGCTGGAATTAAGCCTTCTCCGTTGTTGAGAAATCTGTCCTCATGAAAATCACTGGAACAGCAGCTTTGTTTCGAGGGCAAATTTCATTTAATTTCTTTTATTAAATCTCTGTTCTTCCCAATAGCTGAAGCTCTCCAGGCAGTTCATGGCAATAGAAGAAAGTATATTCATACATCAGTTACAGTAAGTTCATCATTACAATAAGAAACAACCCAATAGTTCCTTCATAAATACGAGCATGCTAACATTTCAGACTGGTTCCATAACAGGCAAAATCAATAATTACAACATCATATAATTATTATTTATCAGTAATGTGTAAGCCAGGGCCAAACACACCAAATAAGCTTTCCTGTGCATCGAGGGATTAATAAATAAAATGAACTGCGCATACTGACTCCCAAGGGGGCAAATGCAGAGAGTGGCTGCAGAAATCTGCAGAAAGGGAAATGCCGATTCCATGCAGCCTGCAGCAGTTGATCTTACCACCCTGCTCCACCTTCTCCTTCTGGTGCAATGCTCAAGGCTTTACCCAAGACTAGGGCGCTGCTGGTTAGTCTCTCCCCCACATTTGCTCCAGCTTGGCCTAGTTCTGCTTCTCCTTCTCTGAGCTGCTTCAAGGTGCTGATCCCTGCTCCCCTCTTTTACCTCCCAAGTCCTAAGCAACTTGGAGCCAAGCATGTGAGCCTGCCCAAAAATTTGTGTTTATCATCTGAGGCTTTGTTCCCTCTTACCAAGGTGAGACTGGTGGTTCGCATAAAAGGACCATTTCTGTAGCAACACCAGCTGGTACTTTCAGATGGCTGCTGAATGCATTCTATTGTCTCATTGAGGCTTTCATAGTCAGTGCTACTCTCTGTCTTTAACATCATTCTCACCATTTAAAAAGTTTTAGGGTTTTGCATTCCTAGGTATTTTAACCTTTCATTTAAGAAAATTATATTGCCTTGAGCATTCATTGGGTGGATCCAGAAATATTCTAAAGAATTAAATAAATATAACCTATAGATTAGTGAGAAGCTGTAACTGCAAAGGATCCACTGGGGATTTGTTCTTTTCAGTATTATTTATACCCTCCTCCCCATCCTTGAAACATTAGCTTCCATTAATAACAAATTTCTAGCCTTTTTATTTGTAGTGGCTAAAGAGTGCTTTATGCTATCTAAAGAGAAGCCCCTAAATTTATTCAATATTTTTAAAATAATTATGTCTTAAAAATAAAATAAGGACCTTGTGCTTATCATTTATATTGCTGTTTTTGCATCAGTTGGACAGAACACTGCAAGAACGTTGTTCCTTAATGACTATCTGAGGAAAATATTGCTTGTATATTTTTTCTTAGGCCTCCACAAGAAGTCTTGTTTACATGGAAACCACACAATTGCATGAGTGGTCAAGGCAAAAGAAAAGAAAAGAAAAGAAAAGAAAAGAAAAGAAAAGAAAAGAGACAGGAGACAACAGGGGACAGGAGATGACAGGAGACAGGAGAGGAGAGGAGAGGAGAGGAGAGGAGAGCCATGGAAACTCATCAGGCTTCCATGTCATGAGGTTTGAACCTCTCTTCTTCCCCAAAATACAGAGCATTGTAATTTAAATAACTTAGTCGTATTAATGTTCAGGCAGTGATTCTGCACTCCCTTACCCATTCCAGTTCCTTGCTCTCAGGTGATCTAGACCACTGGATTTCTGAAGACAGTGATTCGGGGAGGTGGAAAGGCAGCAGCAGCTTCCACCAGTCCAGGAGATGGCTCCCCATAAAGGTCCCAAGGGTTAGCGCTCCTTCACCCAGCCATCTTCACACTCTGAGCGCCCCTGCCACAAAGATGCCTGCATGCCAGAACCTCCCCCTCGTCTTTGCAGCTAGATTCTGCTAGAAAACACCAGACTGTTTTAAGAGACAAAGAGGGAGCAGACAACCCAAGGGAAGCCAAACTTTTTGTTAAGACTCGGCCTTGATCTGTCCCTTCCTGGAATGACATGCAAAGAACCCTCCCTGGTTTCCAGTCCTGGCATCACATGGAGCTTTCCATGGTGCTGAGCTACTTCCCTGTGAAGCTTGACCTAACTTTGCTCCCTATGCAAGATCTGGCCTTCAGGAGAACCTTGCAACCCAAGCCAGTGGTAAGAAGTCTTTTCCCCAGGTGAGGCAGTGCAGGGCAATGGCAGGAACCACAGCCCGAAGCTGTGCATCCTCCTACCAGCCAGCATCTGCCAGCTGAGGTGGCCACCAGTAATTACCAGCCAAAGGGCAAACCAGAAGTGAGGAAGCCAGAGGTCAGGCTCAAAGCTACGGCTGCACACCAAGGCCAGCATGCTTCAAGTGGAACTACAAGTCCAGGGATATAGGATTACAGAATCATGCAGTTGGAAGGGGCGTGGCAGGCCATCAAGTCCAACCGCCTGCTCAGGGCAGGACTCAGGTCACCCATCCAGATTTCAACCCAGCCCAACCCTGCTTAGCTTCCAAGACTAGGCAGGATCAAGAACCTCAGGCTATATGGTTCTCAATGGCAAGACAGGGTGGGCAGAGACAATCCATCACCTGAAGGCTCTTCACGGACAAAGATTTTTGCTATAAATCAGAAGCACATGGCACAAGAGCGCTGGCAGGGAGGTGACTTTTGCCAGGAGTGCTGTGTGGGAGGAAAGGGTTAACCCTCGTAATGATGCTCACCAGTCCTCCTTCAAAGGCATTTGTTGTTAACTGTTTTTAAAAGATTCCTGGAAACCAGGTGACCAGGAGCATCATGCATAGCTTGTCCCTTGGTGAGCAGAAGCCACACGACCCTTTGCAGACACAGAAGGAAATATCAGTCTGCAATTAGCAGGCAATCAGAAAACTTTGCTTTGGCTACACCCAGAATAAACTCTCCTTGTGCTTTTGCCTGGTCAACAGAAGGTTGCTGTAACTTCAGTTGCTGTTTTTAGCTCCCTTTTCATTCAGATTCTGCGCTGCTCACCATGGAGGCAAACAATTGGAAATGGCCCTTTCCAGCTCTTGATCTCAAAGGGATTGGATACAGATATTTGTAAGATACAGAGGCACTGCCCCCACCCCATACTAACCTCTCAAATGCCTGTGAGAGAGACTATTATGGGAAACTAAGCTTTGGCTCTGACCCCTCCCCACCATGAAAATGTCCTTTGTTGCATTCTCCAGCCCTCTTCCTCCTCCTCCTCCTCTGCTGAATTTTTAAAATAGCTTTTCTCTATAGCCTTTCTGTGATCCGGAGAAGAACAAATGACAATAGCACAGTAATTTTGGGGCCAATTTCCCTTAAATACATGTTCTGTTAGATATTGAACCCTTTTGATATTTGGAAGCTTGGAGACTCGGTTCTCTGAAAGATGCTGCATAATTTGCAGGATTCGGAGAATGCCAGTTGGTCTAATCGGCCCTCGATCGTGGCTTCTGCTATTTGGGCTGATTGGAAAGCTCAGTGAGGCCCGTGAGCACAGATGAAGGGCATTCAATGTGACACAGTTAGGGCTGTGCGTGTATTCCCATCATTACACCTATTGTCCTGACCTTCATAATTTGCTTTGAAAATCTCCCTGAGCCAAAGATATCTCTATAAGCCACAGGCAGGTCAACACGTGGGGGCAGTGCAGAGCCAGCAATGGGGAAGGCCACCAAAGAATTGTCCTGCCCTGGAGCATCACCCAGACCTGCACCATTTGTGGCCACCTGAGCCCATCACTCCTAGGCGGGCAACTACAGTGGGAAGCTTAAGCTGGACACCCTACAGGGTGCAGAGGCTGCATTCAACTCGCTGGGCTGTTGCTTGTTCTTTCATTCGTGTAGCATATCTGTGTCTCACCCTTTAGCCTGAAAGAGTCCCCAGATAGCTGACAGATCAGTAAGAACAGGACAGCCCCCGTCCTCAGTCCTATCATCTTCCAGAGACATGGCACAAAAGGAAAGAGGGAGGGGGAGGGAAAAGAAAAAGAAGGAAATATAGGCCCCAGTTCTTCATGTTATAACACCAGTAACAGTGTGTTACAGTGTAGATCTGTCCCCTAGTATGTTGTTTCTGTTTCATTCCTGATGACAGGTGCCTCAGTCCACCTGCCGGAAGGGTTTACACCTGCTTAAGCCGATCTTTGGATTGCTCTGTTCGCAATAACCCAAGAACCATTTGTTTGAATAATGGGAAGTTGACCTTCTTAGAAGTCTGCCATTCCAGGTGCACAGACCCCTCCCTGCCAGAACCCACCCGTCACACCTTGCAGATCTGTGCAAGCCACATCAGAGGTACAGGGACACTTGAGTGTTTCCTTATCTCTCCAGGGCCTCTATTAACTCTCCAGGTAGTGAGTGTCTCACCAGCCTATTAACGTACCTTTTGGAACATCATGCCTTTCACTCCGAGACAACTGGCAGCAGGCATTCAGAGGTGCACTTGGTATCCAAAGAGACTTTTAAAATGGCAGTTGCTGAAGTATCACAGGGAGGAGGAGGAAGAGGATGACGAAGAAGAAGAAGAAGAAGAAGAAGAAGAAGAAGAAGAAGAAGAAGAGACTTCACAGAATGGACGGAATTATGAATGGCAGGAAGAATGAATGGCTCAAAAGGGGAAGTGAAGTGGAGCATGCCCAGACAGATGGGATATTGCATTATGACTGACAGCCCAAATGGGATTCTGATATCTGTAACGTGCAGTGATCACACCTGAAGTCTACTTATCTGCAGTGGTCAGCACTGGTAAGGCAAAAATTACAGGACTGGAGAAGGGGCGGGTTTGGAGTTCTGGGAATAGTCATTAGACACACAAGTCCCAATACTAAGAAGATTTTCAGTGTGCCTGAATACATGAAAGACTGCACAAATCTTCCTCGAAATTGAATCTGGTACAGAGAATAGCCTGAACTTTCGAGGGTGGGGGAAGACTTGGGGTGTAATCTGATTGTTCTGGCCCTGAACGTTCATATGCCTCTGAATTCAGCCAGTTTTGGCCATCCATATCAAGTGCCAGGGCAGTACAGGGCACTGGGCACCAGTAGGAATCTGGATGTACCCCTGGCCCTAGTTTCCTCTCCTGTGCCCCCTGGCAACCCCCCTTTTCCCCCTTCCAAGCCACATTTTTCAGCCTCAAGGGAAGTGGCACAACGGGATGCTCGGGGCGGGGAGGATGGGCTTGGGATTCAGAATTCCTGCTCTCAGATCACAGAATCCAAGAGCAAAAACTCCAACTAATCCTTTGGCCAACACTGGGAGACCATAAGAATTGCATCCTTAGCTCCATAAAAGTTAGCTACGCGGCACTTTGTGCATCAAAATAATGGCAAGTGAAGGCTTTTTTTTTTTTTTAATTGTTCTCATTTGCCCTCACTTTCAGTTATCCTTACTTAACTTCAGTGTCATCTCATGGAGGAAATCTTTTAGCGGGGGGTTTATTTACTGGAGCCTGAAATGCTGCCATATCTGATGTTGAATTGTGAGGTCACTCACAGCACCAAATCATTCCTACTGGCGGGGAAAGGGGAGGGGTGATGGAAGGCATAATTTTAAGCGAGAAGCAATGCAATGGCAAGGCATAGAACCAAAGGAAATGTATGCGTAAAACTTGGGTACTGACAGCAAGTCGGAGGGATACCCTGCCAGAGCCAATACATTCCAACTGTAAATTGAAACTGACAAATATTCCATAAAGCTCTAATCAGAACCATGTTGGCCGAGTTACGTTTAAGACAAACCAGTGATATAAAGTAGGATTTAAAAATAAGATCACAGTATGAAATGCAAGGATTAAGACATCTTTTCTGTATTTGCTGGAGCTCGTTTAAAATGTTTAACTTGAAGTTTCTGTGTAGAATGAGCAACTACGGAACAACTTGTGATGTTCAACCTCCTGACAGTTTCCAAGAGTCTGATTCAAAATTCTGATGGAAGGAAGATGGAATGATGACTCCGAAACAGCAATTTAATTTTAAGAGTGAAACCAGAGAGCAAGCCTGCTATTTCACCTATCCAGTCTCATAATACGTTGTGTCAGATTTGAAAGAAGTGATATTCCTCATGGTTCCAGAATGTGCAATTTATGGCTGTGGTTCTTATCAAGTGAGAAATCAAATGCAAATTTCAAAATCTTCTCTATACTTACTTTTAAGAAAACTTGAATTATGATCCATACAGCATTGACATGTGTATAAGTAGTGATGTTCAGCTTGTTCCAGATAAGCTCCTAGTCCTCTTGAAGGCTCAGGTTCTCAGGCTATGCTTCATGATTAATCTGGTATTATCAATGGAAGGCTAAAGGATCTCTGTTATTTATCAGCTTCAGATGGTATTCCAGCTACAACCTTACCTGGATGGAGGTGGCTTAGTCATAGTTCCCCATGTTCAGGTAACCTCCTGTTAGACAACTGCAAGGCACTGATAATGGGGCTGCTTTTAAAAACTGCTTATAAGCCACTGGGGCTATAAAATGATTAACTAGGACTGGGTGATTTTCAGTTTTATGTCTCTGCTTCCTCAGTGGCACTGTCTCCTGGCATATTTCCAAGCCCAAAGCCCAGTATTTAATCCTTACAGCTCAGAATGGTTTGGGGAAAGGTCACCTGGAAGGTCCTCTTCTCCCACATGGTCCTACTCAAATTTTAAGTTCTTCTGAAATCCTGCACTAGAAACTACCACCTTCTGAAACTGCTGGCGATTGGCAGGGTCTTTTCTGTGATGGCACCCCTTTTGGGGAACGCTCTTTCCAAGGATGCATGACCAGAACTTCTTTTGTTAACATTTCAGTACCAAGGAACGAAACAAAAGTAAACCTGATTCTTCTAAGCATTTGTGTTGCTGGCATGGCTGTTATCACTGATGTTTTGAACATGCTGTGTTGTTATTTTGTGGTTAAATTAGAAGCTTTTATGCTAAAATACAGAGCATACATTTGCAAAACAAACAAACAAACAAGCCTGATGAAACTTACAGACCTGCTGGAAATGAGTGGAAAGGCTAGCAATGCCACATTTAAATGCTGTTTTCCTATCCTTATCTAGACAAAAAAGAAAAAATGGAAGCCATCTTCACAGTAAAGCTGCATGTGAGCCAAACTTGGCTTATCTGAGTCCTTGTTAACTGTCACAATATTAGCTTACTTTGAAACCTAGACTAATATGTAGTTTTAATTTATTTTTCGATTTATATCCTGCCTTTTTCCTGCAAAGGGCTCAAGGCAGCTTACATCATTCTCCTCCTCCATCTTATGGCTAAGCTTGGGGCCAAACTAGTGATGCCAACTTTTGTGAGTTTAACAATTTATGTATGTTTTGTATTATTCTAAGATACACAATTGTGCGTGTGTGGTTTGTTTGCTTGTTTTAGTAAATAGAAGGGTTAGGGACCCCCAAGCCAGATTCATGCTGAAAGCAGAAGTGTTATCACTTTTTTGCTTGCTGTAGTCCTAATCTGGATTGGGCCCCGTGGTGTGTGTCTGTTCTCTGCACAGGAGAGGAAGTGTACCATGTCATGAAGGAGAGCTTTTCTTTCAGGGCTAATAGCAGGAACAGAGATGAAGTCTGCACAGGGACTACAGTAGAAGTGAAGGGTTAAACTCCCCCCCCCCCACTGCCAGCCTGGTTCAGCCACTCCACATGAAAACAATTTACATGCATGAACTCATCGTGCAATTGCAAACAGATTAAAAGGTGCCACTGCTAGTTTGGACCTTAATTTTGGTGGAAAAGAATTCTAATTTGGGTAAAACACCTTTAGTGCAAAAAAGACCAGATTCAGGAATTGCCCTTTCTTTTTTGGTATGGAGGCTGTCAACGCTACCATGATGGGCAGTGGAAGCTTTGGGATTATGACTGTGTGCAGTTTGAGTGCCATGATTTGTATTTTGTGATGTATGTCAAATGTGCTGAGCTTTATTAACTGCATGGTGCACTTTTTCTTTGTCACTTTGTATTATGCTCCTACAGATTTATCCTTTTTGTTATGCTCTAGAGATAATACAGTAAACAACTTGTCTTACACTGCATCCTACAGGTGCCTACTCAGAAGTAAATCCCACTGCATTCAATGGGGCTTCATCTAAGGAGGCATAAGATTGAGAGCTTCAGAGAGTTGATTCGTATAGATCATCCCCATGCCATGTATTAAGCTCCACCAATGATTGGGCGGTAAGTTAAAGGAGCCTTTTTTAAGTCAAGAAGTTCTCACTTGATCCAGCCAAGCTCAGTTTTGTGGACAGGAAGCCAACTTCCAGATGGTTAGGACTCCAGCACCTAGCTTTTCTGGCTATCTTGGGAGGACTTTCTAGTAGAAACATAGAAATATAGAAACAGACCGAGTCAGAAGGGGCCTCTCAGGCCATCTAGTCTGACCCCCAGCTCCAGTTGGCTCCACTCACAACATGCCCACCATGTGCATGTCTATTCTATCCTTGAACACCATCACTGATGGGTCTAAACCACCTCCTGTGGAAGCCCATTCCATATCCTTGGGGTCCTGTCAGGAAGTACTTCCTGGCATCTAAATTGAACCTTGGTTCCCTGAGATTCACTCCAGAGGAGCATCTCCTACCTACCTCTGTGTGACATCCCCTCACATACCTGTATGTCGCCAACAGATCCCCCCTGAGTTTCCTCTCCTTCAGGCTGAAAAGACCCAGGTCCCTCAGTCTCACCCCATATGGCTTTCCCTGCAAACCTGCCACCAACCTTGTGGCCCTACGCTGCACTGATCTAACCTGGCTATATCCCTCCTGCGATGAGGGGCCCAAAACTGAATGCAATACTCCAGTTGCAGGCGCACCAGAGTCGTATAGAGTGGGAGTAATACCTCTCTCGACCTAGAAGCCATGCTTCTGGCTAGGCAACCAAGGGTGGCATTTGCCCTCTTGACCACTGCAGCACACGGCCTATCTTGTGCCTACCCTTTGTCTACAGCAGGGGTGTTGTACCTATTTCAGGCTGAGAGCCAAATTCAGTTCTGGAGAAGGCCAGAGGGACTGTAAATACCAAATACCAGAACAGAAAACATACCAGCCTATTCTAGTGTAAGGCTCTTATTGCTAGTAACAAAGAGGCGTTTTGACCTTGTAGAATTGTGTGTGTGGGTGTGCGTAGGGGCATCCACCGAACCACTGGCAACTGGGAGAAAGGATGGTATCAGGGAAAAGGGTGGAGCCAACTGGGAACTCCCGAGGGCTGGACTGGGATACCGGAAAGGATAGTCCTGAGCTGTAAGATTGCACCCATAGGCCTAAACGCAATGGATATCCAGAGTTTCAGAGTGGGATTCCAGACAGGGGTCTTTCCTGGCCCAAGCTGCCAATATCAGGGATTAAATTTCGGACCTTCTGCTATGACTGAGCTAGGGCACAATGTGGAAATGATTGGAAAGATGCTGAAGGGGGTCTGCAGGTGCTTATGAAGTCAGGATGCTTCCCCATGATGACTGGGGCTGGTCCTGTCAGACTCACGGAAGTGTATCTTGGCAGTGTTTTAAAACAGAATATGAAACCTGGAGGTAAATAGGTTCCAGAGGAAGTTTGAGCATAACTTGGTGGATATTACTCTTAAGGCTAATCAAAATGAGAAGAGGCAAAAATAGACTTAATATCTCTTTTGTGCATTATTATCCTCTAAGGAGTTTAAATAATTTATCAAAATGTTGATTCCTTAATCGTCGAAGAATCCAGGAAAGATAGGTCTGTAGACTTAAGACCCATGATGGCATAATTGCAATTTTCCTTAATTTAGATAACTGCACACCAGTTGAGCCTAAGGCTACTTTGAAGGTTAATGTGGATAAACTTTTAAAAATGAAGATATCAGAAATGAATACATTTCAGAAATTACAGCTTCCAAAGCCATCCTCGGCAGCAGAATGCAACTATTAAGATGGAAGTTACTGGGAGGCAGGAATTATCTCTTTTCTAAGCCCAGTAAAATTGCAACTGCAGATGAAGAAATAATGTGCACATTTTAAATCCTTTAACCAGTTTTCCTTCTCGTTGCCTGTTTGGAATCATGAGCTGACAGATTTTGGAAATAGGATTAGATTACCTTTAACATACTGGGGTGGATCGCCTGTTGTCACTTAATTGACTAAGAACTTTGCTGCCAATCTAACATGCTGCTCCTCATAGACACACTGTCATTTGGCCTCCTTTACTAAATCTTCAAAAGATTATACTATTTTGGCATTGTCAGCCAGTCATCAATGGAAGCTGCACATCCTTTAACTTATTGTGAAGCTTAATTTAACTAGCTTTTGAGCAATTCAAGATCAATAGGAAAATTTCAGAGAAAAGGGGAAGGGGTATTGGTACCTTTAATCTAACATAGCAGTTGAGAATTCTGCTGTAGGTGTGCCTTTTGGGAGCATTTTGCAAAGAATCGCTCCCCCCCCTTCTTAACAATAGCCACCATAATATCTGTTGTGCTTATACAAGTCATTTGGTCAAGTTGTCTCAGAGCTGAACTGCACATTCCATGAAATGCATAGTGCTCAATTGATCCATTTTTTAAAAAAACCTTTAACTCCTGATCTGTACAAGGACCGCCATGAATGGCTGAGTGGTGTGTTACCCCTAACTGCCTTCTCTCTAATTTACCCTCACAAAACTTTTTAAATAAAGAAAAATCTGGCAACTGAAGCACACTCCCATATCACTCCCATTTGGAGAGCTGGCCTAGCATATTTTTAGTGGAAAGAATAAAATCCATTTTTTCATAGCCTAGCAAATCCTTTCAAGTCAGAGCATTTCCCTTCTTCAAGAAGGAAGTGCAAAGATGTTTGATTGCAAGCTCTATTATCAATAACAACTCTGGTTATTTTTGTTGGCTTTAAAATCATGATAAATCAGTATCTAGGAGAGTCATCAATGCAAACGTCTAAGCCCTATTGATCTTACTTTGGAAAGGTTAATGAAGACAGGTACTGCATATACTGTTAAAAAAGGAAGAGAGGAAAATTGTCCTAAGAGTCAGGAAGGGAAGCGTCTCTTCGTAAAGAAGCCCCATCAGTACTGTACATCCTGGGCATAACTGGAAAATGGCCTCGTGGGATGCTAATAAATTCTCTGCAACAAATTATACATGAAGATCCTTAGGTGGAATTTGAATAAATCCTCACAGCCATTTAGTGGGTAATCTCCTGATCAGGCTCTCATTTTTCTTTAGAGGACAATACTATAATATATTAGCTCTTCTGCTCTGTGCCAGCAAAATGCTACATATCAAAGATATGAATATAGTCAAAATATTGATCTTGAGCCAAAGCGGAGCTAGAGGAAACTGCAATCCATTCCAAGAGAGAGGCAGGATGAGAGAGAGAGGAGGGTGTGGAGGCAGAAGGGGAGGGATAAGTGTCGGGGTGCCCCGCTTCCCCAAGCGATGAACGAGCCTGGGCAGAGCTACCGGGGGTTTGGAGGATGGAGCAGGGGACAGGTAGGCAGCTTCTGTGGGACCTACACGCAAGTAGAATGCAAGCAACAGGCTGAGATCATCATCCGAGGTGCCTTGCAGCCCAGAACCAGTTCTGATTTGAAAATTGCTTTAGTTGCTTGCCTGCACACAGACACATGGTCCTTGCTTTGGGCTCAGGGCAATCCATGGCCTGTGGCCTGCAGTTTGCTGCCTTTCATGCTCTTTTGGGAGCCTCCAGAAGGCTCTGCTCAGACCTTTCCTGCCCAGAAGGATGTAGACCCTCCCAGGGACAGAAGGGCAATCTGAAAGCGTGCCTACCACCTGATCTGTGCTTTTGAAAGCCTTCCCTGTCTGGGTGGAGAAGGGGCCAAGCCCTCTGTCTCTGAGCTGGGAGAGTGGATTCCATCGGACAGGGGATTTGGTCAACTCACCTACCTAGCTGGGGCAGGGATGGAGTCTTGTGAATCCAGCAGGTTCAAGGGCCCTTCCACTCCACTGGCAAGCCCCTTTCCTCATTCCATGTCCTCTTCTAAGGTCATAATATTGACCTCAGCAGTGGAGTTGCCACAAAGTTTCCCACTTTCAGGAGAATTTTCTGCTCTCATCCCCGGCAGCCAATGTTCTGGCTGCTCTACGGGCTGCAGGAAGGCTCTTTGAAGGCACAGTCTGGCTGTTTAGCCAGAAAGCATCCAAGAATGTCCAGCATTCCCAAGTTACCATGTCAAGCTTGGGAATGCTAGGAATTCTTTCCTCAAACATGCACAGGACTGCATTTGTGGAGTCTTAAATCAGTGAGTTGCTGCTAGATCCTTGCCCCCCCCCCACCCCAAAGCAGATAACCGTCATTCCAATGCCTGCTATGAAACTGTGTGTCAGAGCTGTTCACTTTCTGCGGGTAAGCATAAAATTGTTGAGCCTTATAGCTTTGGTGTTCAGCTGCATCAACTTCGCAGCAATCTTCCTTGGTCGTTGAATCGCTTGGTTTCCAGCTCAGAGAGGAAAGTGCTGACCTCTTCTCTTGCAGTGAGTTATGAAGGAAATAAAAGAGTTAGCCTACAGGAATGAAGGAACTAAATTTCAGAGGAGCAAAATAGCATCTGTCATAAGAGATATAGGTCTCCTAGCGTCTGCTCCCCTTTTTCCCCCTCCAACCTATATAGGAACTTGTAAGATAATAGCACTAATGGATTTGCAGCTGCATCTCACGAAGCCTGACTTGGAAGCAAGTTTGACTTTATTAAGGGAGCTTTGTCCAAGTCAGTCCGCATCAGTTTGCATCCTTAAAACACTGAAGTATTTGCCAGCCTCACATATGTAACAAGAGTGTCTTAACAGCTTGATTCCTAAACCAATTAACTGGTGTTCGCTTTAGCATACATTTGAAATCTTGAGGGCTTAAGAACCTGCTGCTGTTGGTTTATTCTCTTCAGATATCCCTGCTGCTTGGAGTTGCCCTGGGTTTGACACTTGTGTAATATGAAGATTCTGATGCTGTGGAATCCAAAGCCATGGATTTTAAAGGTAGAGATGTACAAATCGGCAAAAGGGGCTTGCCAATTTCCATCTCAAGAAATTTCACTTGTTGCAAGCTCCCCCCCCCCACAAGAATATTTTCATACACATTTTCCCAGGCATTTGCATCCACTGTGCATGTTTTTGAAAGGTGTACATTTTCTTGTTTTGATTAAAGTGCATTTATGCCCCTTTTAATGGAAATACATGCATTTTTGATACACATTTTCCAAATTCTTTGAGCACTTTTTTCCTTTTCCCTTTGGTATTGCAAGAACCATCACGAACTGTATGCACTTTGATGACGGATTGTGTTTGGCTTTGTGTTCAGGTGCAGGAGGTGTGATGTGAATTAGGCGGAATCTCATCCAAAGCAACCCAAAACAAATTTATCCTACTTGAGGGTCCTCTCATACTGATGAAAGAACAATAAGTTCCACTACTTCCCTGGATTTTGCTCAGTAAGTGTGCAAGGGCTTGCAGCCCAGGTACCCAGCCCAAGAACTCCCAGTCAGCAAGGCACAAGTCTGGATGTCTCAGCCTTTTGTACTTCACTTCCATTTGGCTCTCAGACTAAGCTGCAGAAGAAGGTGGGCACGAGATCCTCTCCAGGTGTGCATGACTGCATGAAGAGGACTCTTTGGATGACCTAGCAAGCTGCTTCTGCTCTGTGGTGCTTCATGGCAGTTCAACCGGCTTCATGTCAGAAGGTCTCATTCCAGTCACTGTGCAGATGAGGCTGGACACAGTCTGTGGGCCCAGGGCCTCGGGCCCCCAGATGAACTCCCAGAGGGCAGCACGGGATGTGGATGTGGCAAACAGGTCCTGCTTCAGCTCCTGGGAGCCCCGCCAGGGCTCATTGCAACTGCTCCAGCACCCTTTCTTTCTTCCGCGTATAAGTCATGCACAGCCAGCTGGCTGAGGGCGTAGCCCAGCTCCCCACAACATGGTTCACAGACCCAGTGTTTTGGACATGGACTGCCATCTGTCTCACCCAGCCGGCCTAATGATTGGAGAGGCTGGAAGTTGCTGTCCGCATCATCCAGCCAGCACCAGGATGGGGAAAACTGATGAAAGTGCTCAGAGTTGCTTATTTTATTGGCACTGATCTGTCTATCCATCTGTGAAATACATAGAAAATTCAAAGACAGCCAGTGTGGCCTAATGGGAAGAGCAGTGGATGGGGACTCAGGAGATTTAGGTTCTGTTCTTCGTTTGGCCCTGAAGCTGACCGGGTGACTTTGGCCCAGTCACTGACACTCCACTGAACCTGCCCCGTGGTTGTCAGGTAAAATGGGGGGTAGGAGGAAAAGGAAGAGTAAGTCTACGGCATTGAGTTGCTTGCAGGATGAATGTAGGTGGGCTATGAACACAAGAGAGAAATCAATCCTTCCTATATAACTTTCTGCCTGAATTACTTTCTACCACCAATTGGTGTTTAGCATCAGGTAGAAGACACAAGCTTCATTCCATTCCTAGAAGCAAGAGGTTCCAACCATTTAAATAAATTAAAAATGCAAAATTGCACACACTCCAAGCACTTTTCCGAAGGAATGTGAGGAGAAATATTAGTCCTTTGTTTCACAACTAGGTGAAACGCATGAAGTCTGGAGACTTCTTCCACAGATTCCAAGACTGTGTGGGGTACTGTTCCTGAGTAGGAGCTAAGCCCTGGTTGGACATGGGCTCTCATGCACTTCACACTGGTCCACCCCACTCCGCTAACTTCTGCTCACCAGCAGTGCCCACCCTGCTGTCACGTATTAAGGACACGTCTATAGAGAGGGCCCACTTTACAGATGTAAGTGTCTGCCTTGATGTGGATGCCAATTGCCTGAGAGAGAATACCCAAAAATGTCTTCAGTCACAGTGCCATCATCCCATGCACAACGGCCCAGTGGCAGATTGTGACCTCAAGTATTGTTCTGTGCTCCAAGCTTTGACATCTCAAAAGCATTGTGTGTGATCTGAAGGCTTGTTTCCAGTGCTCTAAAGATGAGTCGATGATGCCTCACACAATCTACAGATGAATTCTGTAGGATTATGCTCCCTAATTTTGTGGCATGGAATCCTGGCCTCTTATCATTTTGCCAGGAAACAGATTGCAATGGCAACATGCACACACAATCAACTCATCATGCACACAACCCAGAGCGAGAGTTTTCTAGCCATGCCTCTCAACAGCAGCATGGCTGGGGCCACCCTCTGTTTTTGGCATTGGTGAAAGGTGGCCCGAGATGCCCATTGGTTCCCACAGGTTCCTATGAAAAGGTTCCTATGAATATTTACCTTCTCGTGCTATTGCACGAAAATTGTGACACACCAGAGCTTTGTGTGCTCATTCAGCATTGGCCACCTTATCTGCAGTGGCCTGGTAAGGGAGAGGATGAAATGGAAGGCGGGAGAAAGAGAGGAAAAAGCCCCTTTCTTCAATGCTACAGCCAACGGCAACTGTTAATATAATAAAGTCATTCATCCCTGTCATCATAACCCAAGATTAAATAGCCCTAAAACCACTGAAACAGCAATTTTGTGATTAGCTTGATGGGTATTTACAGTCCTTAATGAAACATTATATAGTCTTTTGAGCACAGTACTAGCATATTGCATACCCAAGTTGTCAGAGAGCCAAAAATAGAATTCTACAGTATATAGATAACATCACAGCAGTATGTTGGGGGAGAAGGACAAATGATCCTGAAAGATTTCCTAGTCCCATTTTTGCTGTGTGTCTTTCTCATTTGGCATTTCCAATTACATATCTGAGTACTATTTTCTTAACTGCTTTCCCACTCACAAAACCTTCCAGCCTTCTCCACTTACAGAAATTACAATGGGTGGATATTTGTAGGAAATTCCCTTTCCCAGAGACACTTGGGAAATGAATGCAAGCAAAATTCTTCAGGTGACTGACTGGCTATGATGGTAAAGAGAGATTTGGATTCTGGGACCACAAACTAAGGTTCTTGGAAGATGGATGATTGGCAAATGATGGGCTGCACTCAGGAAGAACAGGAGGCATGAGTTTAGTTGCTACATGAAAAAGTTCATCCGGGGGGCTTTAAACGGAAACATACAGGGAAGGGAGACATGCAGCCTGGCATACTGTCATCTGATGAAGACTTATGCATTTCAAAACCTCAAGCAGGGCCAAACACTGCTCTCCCAAAAAATGTAGGAAGAAAACCCGGGCACAACAAGAATGAACTTCAATACAGAAAAATCAATTCATGTTGCGACAACTCAGGTTCAGGCTAGATATCAGTGTTTCTTCACTGTCAGAGCGATATGACAGTACTGGAACCACTTGTTCAGAGAGGTGGTGGGCTCTCCCACACTAGAGACATTCAGACAGAAACTGGACAGCCATCTGAGTGGGATGCTGTAAATTGGTGCCCTGCAACAGCAGGGATTGGACCCTATGGCCTTCATGGCCCTTCCAACTCTACGTATGATTCTATGAAATAAAGAGTCCATAGTTACACCAGTTGGAGTAACCCACTGAATCAATGAGAGGCAAGTTACTCATGGTTAACGTAAATGCCACACCTTTTAGTGGGTCTAATCTAAGTCTGGATTCAACCCTTTGCTTCAGTCAAAAGAATGAAAAACTGCTGTCACCAGTAATTGATTATTGTTGTCAACTGGAATGGAATGAAGAATCCTGAAGGTTCCATACAGTGATACTTTGGTTCAGGTCCCTCCCTCCTTCCCTCCCTCCCTCCCTTCCTTCCTTTCTGGGATAATGGAAGCTGCTTTATTCCTTGCAAAAGGAAAACAGGTGGGATAGAAAAAATAAAGTTGCATTTTCTTGATTTGGACTGTTACTGTGGTGCTTGGAAAGGGTGTCTTTCTTTTTAATCCTTTCCCTCAGCACTATTTTCCTGTCTGAAATTACTCTCATGACCAGCAGCTGTTTACCCCATGGACAGAGCATAAAGGTACATTTACTGCAAAAGAAATTGCATGTATATCTCATAAATTCAGTGTTTGTATAACCAACCATTATATTTCTACCTAGTGCTATCATGGACTTGCCTAACCTTCAAAACCTATTTAATTCACTTGAAATATTTCATACTATTTCCAAATTATGTATCTTAAAAACAGTTCCCATTAAGTTTGTGGTTGTCAGAAGAAGGAAAAGGAGGAGAAATGCATCACAAAAAAGGACGGCAAAAGAATATTTGCCTGTGCTGAGCTATATGCAAGAATGCAGAGATTCCTTTTATTTAAATAGAAATTCAGTGTCTCTCACCATTGTGGGGAAGTTTGGCAATGTGAGCAGGTGGTCTGTATGCTTGGTCTGCTATCCAGGGGCTTATGGTTGATGGGCAGCTTTGAAGTCCTTTCCTGTCTCCCTTCTTATGGTTCTTGATCTTTACACTAGGTAGATTTGGATTGCATTGGTCATCCAGTCAAGGTTGTCTTCTCACACAGAACCATCCTCTGACAGCACTTCAAATAGGGGACTGCCCTTCGTAATGTAGGACACATGGCCAAGATCTAGAAATTCCTTTGTTTCTCTTTAACGATTCCCAGTTTGTTAAGTGTGATTGTTTTTTGTTTACCTCTGATCCCAGACAGGCTTCCTGAGAGAGCTTTGACAGAATTAGGAGATTTGTAAGTGTATCCGTGCTGAATTAAACTCTGTTCCATCAAAAACACAAGTGCTTCAATGTTGTACTAGATGAACCGAGGAACTGCCTGCCTCATGCATTGAGAGACCCTTTTCATTTATTTTGTCCAAAAAACAAAACTGCAAGGTTATAACAGGAATAGCCTCAGTGTCATGGATGACTAATTAAATCCCAGCACTTTGGAAATTAGGAAGTTGTAAGTATGGTTATCTATGGCCTATTTAATATACATTCACTGGTATCTACTTCATGTGTGTGACGCTAGATCAGTCTTTCCAAACCTGAAATCTCCCAGAAGTTCGGAACTACAGCTCCTATCATTTTTGGTCCAGAACATCTGATAGGTGCTATACTGGGGAGGGTTGAACTAGAAGTGCATTGAGATTGCAATCCTATACTTACTTGGGATCAAGTCCTACTGAATGCAGCAGGGCTTATTTCTAAGTAGAAATGCACAGGATTGCACTGTTCATTTAAGGTAATGAATAGGTAGTATCTTTTAGGTAGTATCTTCTTGACAGAGATACTACCTGCACGTGGGCTGAGACAGAGGGGTTGGCCCCTTCTCCACCTACTCAGCTCCACTGGATGGGGTGAAAATTGTGGGAGAATAACATGAACACATCAGCTTTCTCATCTGTCCGGTAATGTTGGCCTCTACCTACAGATCTTGTAGAAATCTTCAGTGGATTCAGATGAGACTGGATTTCTATAAAGTAGACATGTAGATTCCTCAGCAGATTGGCTTTTTCCAAACTGTGCAGGCTTGCGGGCCATTTTTTAAACAAAAAAGGGGGCGGATTTTTCCAAAAGCCTGCTTGTAGACGTGCACATTTGCACTAAGGCAAATTGGCCGAAATGCACATTTGAAAATGAATGATAGAATGAAAGATGTCTGGCAATCTTTGAAACACAGAAAGAAGGCATGTAAAAAAAATTCTCTACATTCCTAATTCTGATATTAAGAAGGAATCCACAAATGATGTA
Source organism: Varanus komodoensis (assembly GCF_004798865.1). Lineage (NCBI taxonomy): Eukaryota > Metazoa > Chordata > Lepidosauria > Squamata > Varanidae > Varanus > Varanus komodoensis. The sequence continues at coordinate 16,287,458 of NW_025335440.1, read as the reverse complement.
GTGGAGAATTTTTGCCTCCTCTGGAGCCCATAGGATTGCTTTCTTAATGCATTATTGGCCTTTGCATTGCAAATAAGTATTTTATTTTTACATATTTATTTGTCGGTTTGCAGGAGCTGAGCAAGGTTGTGAAGGATGGGACATTTTGCAGGGGGGGTGGATTTGTTCATAGTTTTGCCTTAAATCAGTGATGATCTTAGTGCACAAAGCAACACATTTTCAGATTTACAAAACAAAACAAAGCAAAACCCACCTTTGAGGACTTCATGCCCTTATTAGGTGGCACAGAAAAAATAAAAACTACAATAAAATATAAAATCACTCTTCTTAACAAATAGACAGAAACAACTTCAAGTGAACAGTATTTCCCAAAATGAGTCTAATGGGACTTTTGAATAATCATATTTAGGATTGTTCTGTTGAGCTGCCACTGTATAAATGCAATTATTTGAGAGGGAGCAGAAGAGAAGGTTTGGTTTCTCTTGGCTTGGTTCTGCATGAGCACACTCAGGATTACAGAGCCCATGCTTATAGAGATGCAAACAAATGCCTTTTGTTTTGTTATGTTTTGTTTTGTTGTTCTGCTTGTTTGTTAAAATGGACAGGACAACTTCAGGACACAGCTTATTCTCAAAGAGTTTTAGAAAGAGTCACCAGCTTGACTTCATTGTGGCATCAGCTCACGGTGCTGCAGAAAAGAAATCTGGGAGAGATAAATGTGGAATAACTCACCAAAGGCCATGCAACAGTCAGGGATAAAATTCTAGATTTGCGTCTCAGCCATTAAATTTCCTTCTTTAATACTCATTTTCCTGTGAACATGTCCCTGAACAGTTTTAGTTATGGCTTTGTTTTGTTTTGCATTATGAATGAATTCTTTCTCTGAGATGAACTTGCCCTTCTCATTATGTTGCTTCCCAGCTCAATCGAGTAGAACAGAGGCAGTTTAATGCATGGCCCAAAAGCTGATGATTGCTGTAAAAGGCAAGGGGTACGACAGAGTTAGAGGAGCACGTGCCAAAGACACTTCTCATGATCAGGCCCAGAGAAGCTAATGAGAATGAGGCCCAGTGACGGAAATAGCCGCATTCTCGCAACCCTGAGCCTGCATGTTGTGCCTCCGGCAACTAGCAGCCAAGGTTAGGGTTGGCCGTCAGTCAAAACTCCTAGGAACAAAGGAATGGCTGAGTTGTACACTGCGCAGAAAAATGTGTGCGACTGCACAACACCTTTACTTTGCAACAGAGAAACAGGAAGTTGCAAGGTCACCCACAACATTCTGCTGTCCAAGGTAGGACAGTTCCCCCTTCCCAGGTGACAATGCACCTGTTCCAGGAAGCCAAGCTGTATGAACCTGGCTTAGCTGTTTAAGCTGGTAAAATTCAGAGATCCAGTGTGGTGTAGTCATTAAGAGCGTAGGACTGGGACTCAGGAGATCCAGGGTCTAGTCCCCACTCAGTCATGGATGGGTGACTTTAGGCCAGTCACAGACCAACCTACCTCACAGGGTTGTTGTTATCAGGATAAGATTGAGAGCAGGAGGAGGAGAATTATGTAAGCCACCTTGAGTTTCCTGGAAGAAGAAAAGGTGGGATACAAATATAATAAATAAATAAAATGTGTTTTTCATGCTACAATGCTTTTACTGTTATTTACATTTTATTGCATATTGTACTTTATTAATTGCTGTACACCACTCAGAGAGCTTCGACTATTGGGTGGCATAGAACTATAGTGCTTCAACTATAGGATGACACGGATTGGAATTAGATCACACCTTATTAAGGCCACAAGCCTCCATACGGTAGTGCAAAGATGCTCTGTGCTTTTTTGGCATTCCAGGACACAATCCTGTGCATGTTTAGACAGAAAAGGAATCCCACAAATCCCAGGGTCCCCTAACCTGCCATGCTAGCTTTGGAATGATGCTTATTGTAAGCCTTTTCCCCCTGTCTATTTGCTCATAAACTAACAAGATTATTTGCCTGATTATATATCTTCCACTATTGAATGCCTCCAGAATGGTAGTTGATCAGATATTTTTGTCAGTGCTAGGATAGGTGTTCTCTTATCTATAAAACCAATCATACTGCAAGTCAGACAGATAGAGGCTGGCAGTGTTGGAAAATCCCCCCTGTCCCTGATATGCTCATAAAATAGTCATAGAATTCTTACAATATCTGAACATAAGTGAACAGTTTCCAAGATTTTAGTTGGAGGAGTTATCACCCCGAGGCTCAGAGGTTGTGGAAGAAACAAAATTCTTCCCTTGACAGTTGACCAAGTCAACGCAAATGGCTGCAAATTAGGTTGTATATACGTCACACATTTGTGTGTGTGCGCACATGTTGGAAATGAAAGAGGCAATCATTCTTGGTGAATGTTTCAGGGCCAATGTGACATGGGTTCTTTGAATGGGAGGAGGAAGCTTGGGAAATGAAGGCCCAAAACCTAGAGAGAGATGGTGGAAGTGCAAGAGCTTATCTCAGGGCTGTCATCTCCAGGAGTTTAGGTAGAACATCCAGGCTCTGCAGGTGCCTGGATGGGGCATGGGAACAGAGCCAGAGGATCCTGGTCTGATCCTTGACCCCATGACGTGGTGTTGGGAGAGAAGGGCTAGCTGGCTAGAGGGGCTTCATAGACCCAGGAGCTTTCCTACCTCCAGAAAGGCACTCCTTGGAGGGATGGCATGCAGGACAACTCAGAAGGAGGGTTCTCAGACATAACTGCTAGTTTGGGTTCAACAAACTGCTCTCTGCATGCTCAGAGATCTCCACTGGAACTAGTTTGTTGGATGTGCATTGGAAATAAAGAGCTGTTTTCAAGGAATGGCCTGCTGCTGTGATCTAGAGAAGGAGGGGGAACCCAGCTCTCAGCAGTGCAAGAATACTTGGTTTTGCTATTGGACATTGTTATTTGAAGTGCCACAGCAGTCCCACCAGCATGTAAAACCATTGCAAAACTTCTCTGAAGCAGTTTGGGGAGAGCTGGGGCTCTGTGGGTACAGCACACATTTCCGTTGTTGGTATCTGCCATTAAAGGATTCTCAGAAAGCTGCAGAGTTGACTGCAGTGGGCACCATAGACCAGTCGTCTGCCTCAGTACAAGGTAGACCCTTCTGAGTTGTCTGAACATGGTTGCAGGTCTGTGCTATTGGACAGTGGGGTGGGGAATTGACCTCTGAATGCATTTCAGGTAGTCCTTTGGAGCCCAGCCTGGCCTCATGGGATGACACTAACAATAGAACAATGGGCGGACGCAACATGGGGTGGTTTCTAAATTGAGATGACTGAAACTTCGCAGCATGGATATCTTCAGTCTGCTTTTGCTTGGGCTGTTCCTTTGGCAGGACCTTTATTCCCCACAGATGCTCCAGAACAGTCAACAAAAAGCATCAAACACACCAAAAAACTCCAAGGGACACGTCATAAGAGTTGAGCCTCCAGGCCCTACAGCCAGAAATTAGAAAAGGAGAGGGGCCTAAACAGTGCTTAGGGTTCACTCTAGCTAATGTCAAGTGCACTGGGGTCCTTGGCAATTTCAGCAGGGAAGGTTTCATCAAACCTTTCAGAAAAATCAACTTTGGCTGAAAAATATCATCATCATCACTAGCAGCAGCAGCAGCAGCAGCATTTCTATCCCACCTTTACTCCTCTTGGTGTGAATCAAGTGGCTTACGTACTTCTCTCCTCCCTTTTATCTGCACAAAAACCATTTGAAGAAGGTTTGGATGAGAGGGTGAGGCCAGTCCAAAGTCACCCAGAGAGCTTCAGGTCTGAGTGCAGGCCAGAACCCGCATCTGCCCGGTGCCCACTTGGCTTTCCTCTTTCCCTTCTGCCTTTGACTTTCCCAAGCATTATTGTTTTTTCCAGTGAGTCTTGCTTTCTCATGATGTGCACCAGCTCCAGATTCCTTTACAGCAGCACAACAAAATAGAGGAGAAACTCCCTTTGAATCTGATCTTGGACAGAATAGAGACAAGACTGTATATACTGTTTTTAATTTTACTGTCTGTTCAAATAGACTGTTGCTGAGTCAGCTGGATTCATGCTGGAAATCACACAAATGCATGGATGTATATAAAAACAGGTGTAATGGTGAGTGCACTTCTACAAAAGGTTTACAGGTGAATTGGTATGCATCACTCTCTTATTTTACTAAGCCTTCAGTGAGCATTATGGGGCTTACTTTGGAGTAAACATGACTAGGTTTATACTGTAAGTGCATGCAGTCTTAATCCCGTTTTGGTAGTCCTGAGGGCTAGAAGCACTTTAAATGAAAAGGGAGGTTGTTTTGTTTCTGTTTTCTTTCCAGGAAGCTGAATTCTGTCTACAGTTTCCATCTGATTGTCTGGGTCTGTCCAATACCATCAGGATTCTGCATTACTAGGCAACATTGGAGAAATAACTATGCAAGTATGTGAGGTGTTAAAAAAGTTACAGATAAGTTACAGCTAAGTTACTGTCAGGGCAAATGTGAACTCTGAAAGAGACTCTTGGGAAAGCAGCCAGACTTGACAGTTGCAAATTAGAAATAATTATGTAAATCTTGGCTCCAAACCAGAAAAGGATGTGAGTTGCCAAGGTTGTTAACGATGGTCACATCCTTCAGCAAATTAATTCCATCTCTTGCCCACAGATTACAGTTCCCTTATGAAGCCACTGAAAAGACAGGGTGTTGCATTGCCTATAGAAGTTAGCCTAAAGCTGCCCTGTCCTAAACCTGAATTAAAGACAACACTTAGCCACGTATCCCATTCCAAATTTCTGCTTGTCCGGACAGGTAAAAGAAAAGCTGGTTTCCACCTATGGGCCTCCCGACCTGAGCATTCCCACTCCACAGACCAAACTTAGTTTCACACTATTTTTTCCCTCTGGGAATCCTGGGAATTATAATTCAGTAATGAAAGCTAGAGGCTATTGCTGAGAATTCACTGAACTCCAGAAATACAGTTCCCAAGATTCTCACACAGAGCACAGTCATGACAGTTAAACCAGTATTAAAGTGATGTATGTTTTTAGGAAATGAGAGAACGATCATAGAAATCCATTTAAGAGTATGATCTGAACCGTCCAATAAACACATGGCCATAAATAATCTTATTCAGAATCCTAAACTGGCCTTGGGTAATGGCAAGGACTTAGGATGACTGTGAATCCTCTTTTACAGAAGACTATTTGGAAAGCACAATTTCTTTCTTTCTTTCTTTCTTTCTTTCTTTCTTTCTTTCTTTCTTTCTTTCTTTCTTTCTTTCTTTCTTTCCTCCCTCCCTCCCTCCCTCCCTCCCTCCCTTTTCATTGTTATCATACAAGTGGATGGAGACTGAATTCTTTTTTACAATATAGCCTTTGGCCATTTTCATCTTGGTAAGCAAAACAGACATCCTCCGGCCCCCAAAGAAAGCCTTCCTTCTAAACACCTACTCAGTGGGGCTTTTGCATTTAAAATTCTTAATTGACCCCGCATGCCCATGGCAGCAAGTGCAAAACACCGACACAAAGACACAGTTCCGCAAGAGATAACTCCATTCTTGGAGGAAGCTGGTTTGAAGTGGCAGATTTAAAACATCAGGAAGCATCTTTGCTTCTCTCCAGATAAATTCTACAAGGAAGCACCTGCTGCTGAACTACCCTGAAGGCAGGATGCATTGGAGAAGAGACACAGCAGCTCCAGGATGCGCCATCTCTGTCCTATGAAGAACAAAAGACAGTCTGGACAATGGCTGATATTAAAGTCTTCCTGAAGCAGCACCTAGTAAACTGGGGAAGGCAAGTTACAACGCCAAGCACTCCTAAAGCAAAGCAGTGCCACCTCTGGGGGTTCTGAGGGCGCTTCAGCAAGGCAGCTTCAGAGAGTCCCTTCCCCAGTGTGACTCTCTCACTGCCATTGCCACCAGCCGCACTGGCTCCTTCTCCTTTTCCTCATAGTTGCCAGCAGTGGCTTGCTAGAGAGACAGGGAGCAAGGGGCCCAGGCAGCTCCACCACCATTGTCTGGGCCCGTCCACAAGGTAGGGTAACAAGGGAGGTGAAGGAGAGGAACCAGCCCGGGGCACACTTGCCCGTGGGTTCCTGCTGACATGTGGTTCTCAGGACCTGATCTGGTTCCTTGAAACCTAACAACAATGCGGCCTGCAAGCTTCCTCTTGCCTGAGCAACTTTCTCAGCTTTTCTCATTGGAGCAAATGATCCTGCTGTCTGCAGTGCTAGGACAAGCCTGGGACATTTTGCGGTCGGAAGGGACAGACAAGACAGCCCTCCCATTGGCAGTTCAATTTGGCTTTGAATCCTGGTGATTGGACAATAGTCCGAGCTGTTCCTGGTAGCAGCAGGCTAATTTGGGAGGTCAAGGCGGTCTAATGGGAATGTACGGCTCTGCCACCCAGTGGAAGGGATGGGTTAGGAGCTCCCACTCTGTCACCTGAGACAATCACGTCACTCCGCCTCATAGTAGAACCAGACTCAACTATGTTCTTCTCTTCTGGTCTTCAGAACTTCAGCTATCGTGGAACTTGGTCGTTGCCTGACCTGGAACTGCTCCCCTCTCCTAGACTGATAGACAGTCTAATAATGAAATCTGTCTGCCTGAGATGCTGGATTTTGTGAGCAACTCTCTGCTTGCCAGAGAAATATAGAAGAGTAACTGCACAAAGGATGTAGGAGACCTTTATTCTGGACTAGAATTTGCCCTGTTTACCCTTTCCTAAGCACAAATGTAAGTGCATTTTCTGGGAAAAGTTTGGATATTCCTAACTTGTGCACACATTGGAAAAATACATACATTAGAACATTGACCGCAATTTAAAAGATGAATCTGGGGGGAAATGTGTGTTTTCACACTTCAATCAGTAGGGCAACATTTGTATACTCAAAAAGTATACTTTAAAAATGCACCCAAATAAGCACTTTCCTGGATTCAATCACAACGAGAAATGCTTGCAATCAGGAATGGAAATGAGGCAAACTGAGTTTCAAGGTGAAAGCTGGCAAACTTCCCAAGAATGAGCTTTGCCGAGTCTCTCATCACTGAAGAAGACATGATGAATGCCGCAGTCCTTCCTTCTGCCTTTCACAATTCTGTAGAAAAGATTTGGGAAGGTGTGGCTCAAGGAACACACAGGGTCTTCAATAAATGATACAATCTCACCCACTTTTCTGTATAAAGAGACCAATTATTAGGACAGGCTAGAAAAAATCCAGACTTGTGAAGCAATGTAATTGCTTTTCATTCATTTTATTGCATGTTATGATTTTATTTAACAGTATTGAAGGCCTTCCTCAGTCATCTCAAAGAAGATTGTACATCAAATAGGATATAATTTGATGCACATATTGCATTGACTTTGCTTCTTTTTTATATCGCCAACCTCTTATTTTTGACCCTAATTATTCTCCTTCACCCCACATTTTATGGGACTTCCTTCTGATAAATCTCAACATCTGCATTTCCAGCAGGCTGTTCGGAGAAAGTCACAAAGATTACTTTTTATTTCTTCGTTCCTTCCACACGTTTTCCCTTCCTTCCTTCCTTCCTTCCTTCCTTCCTTCCTTCCTTCCTTCCTTCCTTCCACGTGATGCATTTTTCAAATCACAAAGCAGTTCCATGGATTGTCAGGGGTCATTGACGCATTGACAAAACCTGATTTTTCTGCAGGAAAATTTTGTTCTACCTGCACAAATGTGTATGTGTAAAGTGCATACTTGTGCAAAGGCACAAAGTCACATTACCTCTGGCATACAAAACAAAAGCGTGGAAGAAGGATGCTGCAGCATGCGCCACTCAGCTCCTGCACATGCTTAGATTCAGGGCTGCTGCAAAGTGTACTGGAACCCGGAGAGTGGAGCCCAGGGAATCCCTCAGTCTCACTCCCCAAATGGATTCCTCACGTATCTCTGCCTCCAGAGGAGGGTGGCTGCTGCCTCCCTGCATGTATCAATGAAATGGCGATGAAAACAAAATAATGTGGGTGCCAATTGCACTTCTTTCCGAAGGGGATTCCAAAGGTGAGTGCAAGGAAAGAGAAGGCCCTTTCCCTTGTTAATTCCTCCCTCACAAAGGAGGGCCTCTGCTGATGATCTGAATAGTCTGGTAGGAATATATGGAGACAGGTGCTCCTTTAGACATTATACTACGGGTGCCCAGGCAAGCTGGGTTTGTAGTACCAAAGAAGAGAATCACAGATGTCAATACTAAAAGAAAGAAGCAAAGTTAGCATACTGACTCTTCGGGTGATGCTGAACATCCCTCCTCCCTTCCAAAACAGAAAAGAACAAATCATAAGGAAGACGGATAGCCACATGCAAACCTGCAAGGAGGATCCTCTTTTTTAAGGGCCAATCATTTTGAACTTCTGATGCTTCTCAGCTGGTCCACTCTCTTAAGCCAACCCCAAACCTGATGAATAGTGTTAAGCTCCCTGCCACAGAGCGACTGCTTCACTAAACTTTCCTGCAGAATTTGAAATGGATTCTCAGCATCTGCCTAGTTCATCTCTGGATCCTTGGAGTTTCAGCTGTACATTCTGGCCCCACCTCTTTGTCTGACTCAAATCTAATCCCACAACTTTAGAAGGTTCTTTTGTAAAAGGAGTGGACCCATTCCTCCTACTCTGTGACATAGGTTAGGGCAAGAATCCCCGGTTGGCCCAAAACCACCCAGTCAGCTTTCATGGCTGACTCAGGACTAGGACCAAAATGTTCTAAATCCAGCCTAATACTCTGACCACTGTGTCACATTGGTTACCCATAACTAGAAACTGAAGTCCAGCAGCTTCCCTTCCAACAGAGAAGCTTGTTTCCTTTTTGACTCTTAATTTATTCTGTACTTCTGAAAAACTTATTTTCAAATATCCAACTCAAACCTCACATTTGTGTATAGAGTAACTCATTTTTCATTGTCTTATGCTTAATGGGGTTTCTTTTTACACCCCTCTTGTAGGTATTTTGTGTGTTTTTAATACATATGAGCACCTGGCAATTGAAATTGGCCATCCTCTTGGTATGGATTAAAGCAGAGTGGCATGAATTGGTTTTCTGTAATCCTACTATATGCAGAACTTGAAGCCTGGAACCATTTCTGTTTCACTTCTGATATGGACACACACACACACACACACACACACACACACTAAAACCCCGATTGCTCATATGTGTTTGTAGAATAAAAAGATCATGCTACAGTTTTAACCTTCTTAAATAATGGATTGTTCTTCTGAATTGCATGTTGATATTGCATCTGATTTTAAGTCTACATTTTACAGAAAAGCAATGAATACACATTGAATTATGATAGCAATCACTGATAAATCTACCTGCAGCTATATGGGGTGAAGAGCAAGCTTAGTTCATAGATCGGGTGGGAAAAGAAGAGGTGGTAGAAAAGATGGATGGATGGAGAGAAACAAAAGGGTCTTTCCTACAAGGAAGTCCTAGAGTTCTGCTGCATTTGAGGTGCAGGAATAGGAGCAAAGGAAAAGTTTCTCTTTCTAACTGTGCTCGCTCTCATGTACACTTGAGTTTCTCCTCTTCAGTGTGATGGCCAACCTAGGGCAGGTGGATGCCCAAAGTCAGGCCAAAACAGGTATGCATTTTCCAGGTAAGAGCCTCCAACGCCAGATGCCAAGCTGTCAGCTTGTCAACTGTGGGCTTCCAGATGGTGTGGGATAACAATCCCATCATGCACAATATCGGCCATGCTGATGTATAGCCCAACAACATCTGGGGGACCACAGTTAGGAAAGCTGGTCTGGGGCAAGGAAGAACCACCATCTGATGTACCCCAGGCAGGAAGTCCTTCTCTGTTGGACTGAGATGCCAGCATTTTATTTCAGGTATGGCCTAAGCAAAGGCTTCGTAATGTCTAAGAGGTGCTGGTGCAAAGCAGACATTCAAAAGGAAAGGAACTGGGCAGCCGTCTGAGTGGGATGGTGTCACGTGGTGTCCTGCATCAGCAGGAGGTTGGACTCGATGGCCTTCCTGGCCCCTTCCAGCTCTACTATTCCTTGACTCTATATGTCCAGCCAGCACAACATTTTGCGATGGCATTGTTTGCTTTTTTGCCAGTCCAGATTATTCACAAAGCACTCTTCCAGCAGACAGCCTATAAACGCCAAAAAGAAATAATGCATGACGCATGTGTTTTACCCCTATACGCAGAGCAAAGCCTCAGGGTTTGTGGTCCTTGCTTCAACCCCACATGGGATCCAGGAAGGGCTGATGGCGACTGGCGTGGTGGCATGCAGAGAAGGGGAAGGAGGCCAGCAGGAGATGTCGTCCGTCACTGGCCATGGTTCTTGGAACCAGAGGCAGTACGCAGAGTGGTGGGCAAAGACTGGAGAACTTCCTTGGCAGACTGTGGCAAAGGGGCTATAAAAGCAAGGCAGGCATAGAGTCCAATGCTGATGTCCTTTCTACTGTTGGGAGCTCCGCAAAGAAACAATGGCAGACTAACTCCTGGCTGCCATGCCACATCAAGGTTCTTCTCTTGGGAAGGTTCCCTAACCTTACAGCAGATTTTTGAGTTGCCATAATCACACCAAAATGAGCGTGGTTTATACAAAAGTAATCAGGAAAGGCTCTTAAAGGCTCATTGTACAAGCATCTTGAACATTCCCGTATCAGGCAGTTGTGCTTGGCCAGCCCATCTGGTGGCCAGCAGCACTTTCGAGATGGCTGAGGCTCCCGGGCCAGGTCTCGCTCAAACTCATCCTGATGGATGGTCACTGCTGTCTAGGCCGTTGAAGTATAGCTGGCAGACCTCCTCAGGAATCAGCTGGGATTCAGAAGGCACTCCAGAGGATCCAAAAGCAAAAGCAAAATTAATCGACAAAGAGGATCCAAAAGCAAAATTAATTGAAAAAGTTCCTCATGAAAACTCTAAACAAATTAGAAGACCAGATAGTGGGGAACAATAACGGACAGCAGACTGCGGCTCCAATGGAGAAGAAATGAAGATCAAGAATGGCTGCACAAGGAAGGCTGGACTCAAGGACAAAATGGTCCCACACACGACTTGTGATCAGCAGAAGAAGTAGTAGAAAAGGCTGTTTAACTTCTTAGCCCGAATCCCACAATGTCATGAACAACTTGTTAATTCAACAAGATATACATAAAAATACAATAAAGTACCCCAATTCAATCAATGCAATATATGGCCAATAAAATAATAAAATATTGATGTAACCCTGGATTCTCTTCCTGAGTGTGTGTGTGTGTGTGTGTATCATGATTTTCTCTCTTTGGATAGAAATTGATGCACTGAAATGTCGTTTAACACAGTTATAGTCTGCAAGAATTTAAGTCTCTGAAAAGAAACTCAACTCTATTAAAAGTTTTATTTTTAAATGAAAGCTCCTCAACAATCTTAAATCCATGCAAACTGAGCTAAATCCAGTATGAAAATCGAAATATTGCTAAATGTGATTAAAACAGATGGACCTAGAACTTAACAAAAAATGTCGACAGAGCAATCCTATAGTGCCTGGCAGAGTATCCTAAGGAATGCGGGATACCTCTGCTTCACCCACCACAGGTTGAGGGCAGTCCTGCAGCTTAGGCAGGGGGAATCCAATATTGGTTCTTGCCCCTGGCACCTTGTAGCATGGTAACGGCCCTTGTGCCATCACATCAGCAACCTCAGGTGACCTTGGAGTGGTTACGAAGCAGGGAGAAAGAGGAAAGGTGTCCAGCCACAGGATTCCACAGCTTTCTGTTGTTGTTACCACCCCCCACCACTAACTGATGGATGAATTTAAAGGCAGGTCTGGCTGATATTTTTGTGGGACAAGGAGGAATTGGAAATAAAAACACTTCTGTCATTCCCCCATCCCTGACTGGCTTTTGCACACAAGGCATAAGAAAGATGGAAGGCTTTGATGTCTTCGTGAAATCCAAGCCAAGCCAAGCCACCTTCATGGGCCATCTGAAACTTTACAGATCTGACTGTGTAGATCACCATATCTGTGGAAGCCAGACATGATGAGTGTGAATTAATTATGGGGGAGAACTTCGTTTGGCTCACTCTTTGGCAAGAAACTACCAGAAACTACCCCAATCAGTGAGTCTGAATATCATATGACCCTTTGATAATTTTGTAATGCAGTTCTATGAACAAGAGGAGGGGAGAGGAGAGGAATTACAGAAATGTATATATTAGGTGAAATGATCCACAAACTATGGACCCTTCCCCAAGCGTTAAATGGAAACTCTTTGTAAAAGAACATATGCGGTATGCAAAATTATGTACAAAAATGCCGAATCATTTATGCATTCAGAGAAATACTCATGAAAATGAATGCAAATTTCCATGCGCACTTTAAAAGGGTTATCACAAACCAGTGCAGAAACAGAAGGAAGACGGGAAAAATGAGAAACCCAGATTGACAGATGTTTCCATCCCCAGGGATGGGCCTAAAAAGGCAACTGACTGATGAATTTAAATTAAACTTGCATTATTCTGCAAATAGATTAAAACAAAATAATAAGCCCCACGTGCGCACAGGCACTCACATACCAGTGGTAATATAAAGAGGCAGAACTGCTGGTCCAGGTGCCAAGCCTCAGGCATCGTCCAAGTGCTCCGTACCATAAGTATATCAGACACGATGCCAACATTCATCCAGGTTTTGCAGGAACATACATTCGCTCCTGTTACATTCAATTTAGCCCCTCATCTTCTCAGGCTGCTTTTATTACAGCAAATCACTCTGAAGATTATGTTCCTTTAAAAATCAGCTCGCATAAAGGATGCATTTTTCCTACCTCCGAGGCATCATTCTGAACGTAAAGGGATTAAAGCAAGCAATGAGACAGGTAAATGGACATGAGATTGGAGCTTTCTGAGCCCAGCCCTTCTTCACAAACCTCCCAGTGATAAAGATAACTAGAGTTCACAGTGATAAAGATAACTAGAGATGGGCTACAAGTCTTGCCTGGGGCCTGGATTAAAAGGGGGAACATTCTTATCCTTTGACCATTGGCCACATTTCTCATGTATTTATTTAGTAGCCACATTTCTATGCACGAAATAGGAGATGATGGAATATAACAAAGACTGAAATGTTTGTAACAACAACAATAACAACAAATTGAACCTAACTGTAGTGCAAAGACCGAAAATACAATACTGGCTGTAAAATAGAAATGGAAAAACTCAAATCATAGGGAAACCAACCAACCAACCAACCAACCAACCGTGCTGGTGCCAGGTGAAGCCTGTTGGAATTTCATTCTGGAACCATAGTGCCAGAAAAGGCCTTTTTAATAGCTATATACTTCACTTTCTTTGGTGGGACATCGCAAAGAAGTGCTACTGTAGATGATCTTATGATCCGGGCAGGTGTACATGGGAAGAGAGGATGCTTCAGTGTTAAGAAACCCAGAGAAGTCACTGGCTTCCAAGATAAGCTGCGGCTTACCATTAAAGCTTCAAAGGGCTTATGCCCCAGAGAAGTAAAGGAAAGCTCGCCTCGGTACTGATCTCCCCCTCTGTCATCACCATCAGACATTATGCAGATGGAGTCCAGACTATGGGCCAAAGTGATCTTGACACATCACTTTGAAGATTCAGGTATTAACTCCGCCTGCCTGACTGTAAAGCAGGGTGTGGAACTGTTTTGGGAGGAGGTAAATGGGATGAGCCAAGGGCTCCAAGAGTGGAGGCACGGCCCCTTAGCCGAAGGGATGGGTTCACTTGGAACTTGGCCAAGATGCCAGGTGGACTGTCCACTCAGTGCTTTGGCCATTGGATGTACATGCACTTCCCCCACTGGAGAGGCTGTGGAAGAGGTGGAGCTGCCCCAGCTGATGTGTCAGATGGAGCACACATTAGCTGGTTTGCCTTGAGAGGCAGCTTTGTGCATGCAGGCCCAGTGAAGGTTCCTCACCTGCTTGTACTTCTGGTGGATAATCCCAGTGCTTGGCAGCATGCTAGGGAACAGCCATCCCCATGCGCATCTCCATCTCCAGTTGGAGATGGCAGTCAATCTGATTGGAGAGAAGAGGGGGTTCCTCTCCGGATTGTGTGTGGGAGAGAGGGCCACATGGGCCTCTGTGAACCATCTTAGACTGAGCTGGCATTTCCCCATCACTGTTCTTGAGTGTGGGACCACCAGTCTTGACCCTAAAGTGAGGTGCAGGAGGTCTTTGCTCTCTGATGATGCACCAATCCAATTAGAGGTCCCACAGTGATCCCCAGGACTGGAGAAAGTGTGGCCTGCATACTAGAGAGAAGTTTGCATAGGGAGAGGTGCATGTTGTCTCTTGGCTGCACCCCCTCCAAACACAAACACCAACTTGTCAGGCCTGTGGAATCACCCCTCCTAAAGACATGTGGTTCACTTAGGTGGGGTTAGGCTAGTGCAGAAGAGAAAAATGGAATGGGCTGCAGATGGGACCACGAGATGGCCAGTTGCTCCAATGCCACCACCTGCTGCAACATAAGGAAGGATTTCCTATATCATTGTTCCTCGGGTCATGCACCTATTCAGCTGAAACTTTGCAGGTTTCTTGTATTGGGACACCGCTACACTGTGCACCCTTTCCATACAATTTGCTCAAACAAATCATAAGAAGATGAAAGATCTATCTCCCGTTTAATGACGCTTGCATATACATCACTGCACCTATCCTTCTGAAATGTTTCAAGTTCGGCTGTCATTTCCAGAGCATTGGCCCACAGTGAGAAACATGAGCTCTGATTTGGGTACCCTGAAAATGTCACTGTTGCTCTCGCACAAAATCTCCTCATTTGAAACTTTGGAGACACTTTTCTGCTCCATGCCCCTTGCCCCCAAAAGGGTATCTCCACAACTTCAATCCAATTTTGTAAGGAAGTAAAACTGGCCATTATTTCTTTTAAATAAATAAAATAGGAAGGGACAAAGCACTATTTCCTGGTGTTTGACAGGCTAAACACTATCTCCATGTTAAGCACCTGTTATGCTTGCAGGTGTCGTGCAATTCGGACAAGAGAAAATAAGATACAGTCATTTTGGAAATTTCCCTTGCTAGTTAATGGGACTCTTGATACCTCAGATTCCTGATTCTTGACTCAGTTTCAGTACCCAGGTTGAAGTGAATGGTCTCCAAACTGGACAGAGGTGAATTATACTATTTTACAAAGTACTGAGTTGAAGTGAGTCAGATCCTGTAATTGGTGCCCACTTCTAGTTTCTACGTGATAAGAAACATGATGCTTCTGAACAAACTTAAAGTGATGATACAGTTTAAAAACGAGCAATTTAAGGGTTATTACTGAGTCGTTATGTTACAAATTCATTTGAACTTCATTGGAACAATAGATACAAGAATAAGCATGCTAGAACTCTAGTATTGGATTTAATTTAATGAATCCAATTTCATGTGATTTCTTTCTATTACATCTAGATTTCACTACAGATTAGTGTAAACCATTTGGGCTTCTGTCTTCTAGGTTCAATTCTCTTTCATAATTTATCATACGGCTCTTTAATTCCTCCAGATATACTTATGTGTTAGAGGGGGTCTAAAGTAAAAAACAAACTGAAAAACATCTCATCATTTTTTCCCCTCATTGGTTAAACAATCAGGATATGGGGACTGGTAATTTTTGAGTGCACCAAATGATCTAAAAATTACTTTCAAGCTTGTTTCTGCTCATACTGTTTTAGCAAAAGTGAGCATTTGAAACAGTAAAAATGTACATTTCTGTGCATATTTTTCTTCCATAGATGAAAGCATGTAAACTATACATTTCAAAGTGCACATTGGTTTTGAAAAGATGCATTTTGATGTGATTGCAAGTTCAAGAATTTGCAAACACTTAAAAAAGCATTCCTGCACATATTCAAGATTGTGAGTGGAATGATTGCTAACAGAAATGAAATTCTTATATATAGAATAATCCTAGGTCTACCCTTTGCACATTTAGACCTCAGAAGATTATGGTAAGCAAGGTCCAGTTCAACAGAGCCACAGAAGGGCTAAACTCCAAAATCTAATAATATCTAATTACTCCCATCTTCTGCTGTAACCACACAAACGATAAAATTAGTTTCTGAAGAAAAAGAATACCTGTCTCGATACTTCTAGCATAAGGAATGGATGCAAATCTTTAGAAACCAACATGGTGAACAAATTTCCATTCCAAAGGTAACCCAAACAATAGGAACAACTGAATAATGCCATCTGTATACAATATGGAAGTGAAGCAATTTGGGACCAATATATTTTCCTACCATAATGCTTCCCTGTATTCCATCTCAACATTCGGGGGTGAACATGCTTCTGAAAGGGGTGAGGGCCTTCTTTCCATCATGGGATGTAAGCCAATGATGGCCAGAGGTAAAAGTGGGCAGATCATCCCAGCTAGGGCATCCCTGACCCATGGCCATCCAGCATCAGCTTAAATGCCCCCAGCAAAGGAGAACTCACGAGGCATCTGGCCCATCCCCAAACAGCTCAGCCTGTCAGGAAGCTTCTCCCAATATTTAGCGGGAATCTGGTCTCCTGCCATTTTCACTTGCTGATTCTAGTCCTGCCCCCTGGGGCAACCTTGCACCCAGCTGCTTACAGAAGCCAGCCATCCGGGGCTACAGGGATTTTGCATACTGGATCAGAAGCACATCTCAGCCTCACCCGCAAACACACACAGCTGCTCAGCTATAGGGCAAGGATCCGGAGACGATGTCGGAGTTCAGCCCAAGCCCTTTGATCTTTCATTATGGATCCTGTTCATGATGAGCAGTGGTGAATTGAAGGCATGTGATTGTTATACGTTAAATGCCTGGTGCCTTTGGAGAATGCTTGCCCACAGCTGAATCCCTTTCATTTAAACAGAACAAGGGGCAGGGGTGGCGGGGGTGGGGAGAGGGAGAGGGAGAGAAAGAGAGAGAGAGGGAAAATGCTGCTAATGAGTTGCCAAATTATAGTGGCAAGTGCTCATACACATCCCGGGAAACTGATTATCTTTCATCAAGGTGGCTAAGTAATATAGTCTTCATAATGAAATAATGGATTTGCAGGTCCAGCTAACACCCAAAGTTCAACCGCAGGCAAGTTACAGCGAATCACAGTCTGAAAAAAAGACAGGAAGATTAAATTAATGCATTGGAATTCAACTGACCGAGGCATTAGAGCCACTTTTTATTCCTTCCCCATCCTATCTGCATCCCGCCCCCTCGCCCTACGCTCTCCGCACCCCACACCCTTCCTTCCCGTTCGGTGAGGAACGAATTCCACTGCAAGTCTTCTCCTCCCGGGGGAATTGACGGCTCAGCTCTTGCCACCCGTGCATATGGAGTTGCTAATGACAGAGAGTCAACCCATCGGGGAATGCAATTCCAAGTAGGCATTTCCCCCCAAATGGATTATTTCAGCCTGGCTGGCCACAGTTTCTATAGTTTTCCAGCGATTCATCTTACTATTGATAATGTCAGAGAATTTTAGGCCCTTGAATTAAATAATGATAAATAGGAGCCGCCGAGCGAGCTCAGCTCAGGCAGTGGCTGTTTATTTCGGCACAGGGCTCTGTCAGGCCTGATAAATCGGATCCCTGAAATAGTTTATAAAGTACCGAATTGATGTGGCAGTCGGTGAGGGAGAGAATTAATGTTACGAAATAGGCCGGCAACCCAGATTTTGATGAAAGCCCAGGAAAGCCTTTTATATAAAATCAGTGTCTGTATATAGGAAATGGTTGCCAAGAGAGGCAACAGGAGGATGCAATGTCTCCTGTGATATTGGAGAGCTGCAGAGCAGCGAGGGAGAGTGGGGAGGGGGGGAGAGGAGACGAGAGAGGAGAGCAGAGGAGAGGAGAGGGTGCCCTCGGAGCAGGCTCCAGCTTTGCAGCTTGGCAGATTGAAGGGGTGGCCATGAATGGCTCATTTATTACAGGAAGCAGTGAGGGACGCCTTGCATGCAAGAAAAATGAAAGCTCCTTTAAAGAGGGACTAGAGGCAGTGCAGTTCCACAGGAGAGGCTGGGCCAGGCAGAGCAGGAGAGACTCAAAGGGCTCCTGCCTGGCTTGTCGTGCTGAGCACAGCTGCTGTTCCTGCAAATCCGACGGCACGAATGGCAGTCTTGGCTCCTCAGGTGGCTTCCTGATTGGAGGAGGGGGATGGGGAAAGGCACAGGAGGATAAGGAAGCCAACAGCCTAGTTGAAGTACCCATAATTTTACCTTGCCTGTTTCTGCTGGCAGAACCGTTTGCCACAGCATTTGCCAGGAAGACTAGCTGGCTGGCTAGCTGGTTGCTGAGATGGATGGACACATGCAAGAGGGTAAAGAGGTGGAGTCCTGAAATGGCAGGGAGGACTATACCTTGCCAGGAATTCCATTTCTGCGGGGCAGGGGGGGAATGTTCCCTGTATGTAAACCAGAAAACAGCCTTATGGATGTTTAGGCAGAAAAATAGTCTTAACACCTCTGCTTCACTAGCTATTCCATATACCATCTGTATGTCCACGGGCTCTTTCATAGGACTAGCAGGCACAATCGTCTCTCCCCTGCCACCCCACCTTCTATGTGCATTCAGTGTAATGTGTATATTCAATCCCAACATGGGCCTTAATTCATTCTGCATTTTAATAGCCCTGACGTTCACTGTTGCTGGGGTCTTTTTGATCCCCAGTCCCAACACTTCCTTTTGCCATTAAGATGTCCCCAGTTGAAGGCCATGGCTGGACTGACTGCTTTCCCCAAGAGCTTACAATCAGCACAAGAGTGGATTGCCTGTTTTGGCAGACTCTTTCCTGCATCAGCCTGCAATCTGCCTCACAATGCTTTGGCCAATCAACTGACAATCAGCGTACCAAGACTTTCCCCCACAGTAGGGCTTTTAGTTGTCTCTATTTTGTATCTGATATTTGGAGTAACAAGGTACCCCAATGGACTAGTGTTATGCCAACTTGGAGCAGGGGACCTTTTGTCCCAGTCATGTTGGGCTTATCAAGGGAAGACTATAAAAGACAGGTGATTGGAATTTGGAGACTGCATTTACTATCCTACAGGTGACAAGGTCTGAGAAAGCTTGGGGTAGGATGCAGGACACAGAACAAATGAATAGCGATAATAATACAAAAAACTACCAACTTCATGTGAGCTGGAGACTGAAGGTCCTTTCCCCTTAGCTGGGGCACCGTGTTAACCCAGAGAGCCACAAAACATTTGCTTTCTACCACCCCCATGAGCTTCTCAAGAGGGAACTGGGGATTGTTTTGGGGCCAACCCTGCGGATGCTGTGGTCTCTTCCTGGCTTTCAGAAACCAATAGGAATACTGGAAGTTGCGGTATAATGCAGACGATTGGACTCTATAGCTCTGCTTTGCCAGAATGTCATCCATCCTTTGGACTGGGGCATTTCCCAGCTCCATCCGCCTGGGGTCTGACTGGGCCCTTTGCATGCAAAGCAAGTCCTCTTCCTTCCTCCTTGTCACATACCAAGCCCAACTACTTTACTGGCACTGTAGAAAAAAAATTAAAATAAACTTCCCTTCATGCCTTAAACAGCAGTTCAACACAGAGCTATTCAATGTATCATTCCCCCACCCCAACCCTGGGTTGAGAGAAAGTCTGGGGGGTGGGAAAACTGCCTTGAGACGACTTGGGTGGATGGTCTTCTAGATGGAATGCAGGGCACAAGACACAGGTTGTCCCTGCCGTGCCTCGCACTGGTAGGGGAAGTAGAGTTACATAAATATCCCACAGTGTTCCAACAAGTAACTTTCCAGGTCTCCATTGTAGCAGTATTCTGAGAACTTTGTAAGAGACTGAAATGGTGGCTTCGCTGGACTGCTGTTACTGCCCATTGCAGCTGCCTTCACCAGATAAGTCCCCTGAGGATCGGGGGAACTCCTAAGAAAGGAGGGAGCTCAAGATCAGGCAGGACTTCTTCACTCCTGGAGCTGGTTCGAGCAGTGAATGTCTTTGCTTGTGCATCATGAATGGCCCAGCGCTCCAAGTCAAGCTACACGCTACATGTAGCAATTTCCTATGCAGAAGTAAACACAGGGACCTAAGCTGGATTCGGAACAGTGTGTGGATCAGGTGCTAATGTGGGCATTTTGCTTGTTTAGATGCTAAATTTACCAGAGCCGTAACTCAAAAATACTGCCCCCTGATATTCCATATATAGAATTCTGTTGAGGGTATATATATAAAAGAAGAAAAATCTACTTCTAACCATGGTGTTTAGATTTGCATCGTTGTGCCATTTTCTGTAAACAGCTCTTTATCTTAATATTTCTAACATTTGATATGAAATGGTAAATAAAAGGTTTGCAAAGCCATATATATATATATATATATATATATATATATATATATATATATATAATATAAAAATAAAAGAGAGAGAGAGAGAGCTCTAAAGGAACCTTTGCAGAAAACACGAAAGGTCACTACAACCTAAAAATCAATATTTTTAACTGGAAATATTCTCTTTTAATATTTTGTTCATACCCTTTTTTAAAGCTGACCAGATTCTATCCTCCTAATCCTTAAATCCTCACTTATTTCCATCACCATAGAAACACCTGCTGCTAAAAATCAGTGTTGATCAAAAGCAAGTGCTCAGCTTTTGCCGGCAAAAGAGTTCTAGAACTTCTACACAGGCATTGACTGTGTAGCTTGAGATGGTAGAGATCAGCAGCAATCTAAATTCTTCCCTTTCTGCTCTCTCTGGGCACCTCAACTCTATGTTAAAAAATTTCAGGTAACCTTTAGATTTCATTTGCTCAACATTCCTTGTCAGATTTCTTAACTTGCCTTTGCCTCTGGGTTCATCATGACCCCAAGGGGTATTTCTAAAATTATACAACTTTTCTCCCTAACTTATATCACTTCATATTATATTAGCTCCTTGAAATGGGGTATACCATTCTATGGAGTTTTGATCTTTTCCCTCTACGTGTGTATTTAATATATACTTTTTGAAATGTGGACTTCTCTGCATGAAGCATATAACCCAGCACTTTACCGAGGTTTTTTTTTTTTATTATTTCTTTGCATGAAGATTAGGGAGTACTTTTCACCAGCTTCTCCCCTCCCCTCCCCTCCCCTCCCCTCCCCTCCCCTCCGAGTTTTCCTCCTTGCCTCTCTAGATGGTCTTGTATGTTCTGTTACGCAACACAAGGTGGCGCTATGGTATAGAGTGGAACTGTGAAATTAAACTAGGCCTCTGTAGCAAAACACAAGAATTTCCGTGCTCTAAAAAAAGCTGTGAAAATGGCTGGAAAACTCAGGAACAGCCCCGGAAGATGATGACTCTCTGAACAGTCCCAGCAGACTTTGCAAGTGCTTGATAAATGCCTCAGATGGAGAAACCTTGAAGCTTTCATTAAAAGGGCTTGGGATCCAACCCTGCCTAATGTCAGTCCTTGTTTGTCTAGCATACGCTAGAGACTAAATGACCCCAGTTTAGGATACATTTAGGACTCTGCAGTAGCTAATGTTTGCTCACAGAGAAGTTAAACTAAGGCACTACTGAAGTTCAGTGCTGTTGGCTTATTCTATCCTTCCCTAACATGGTGGCTTCCAGATATTCTGCGCTACAAATCCCAGATTTCTGATCTTCAGCTCTCCTGGCTAGGGCTGGAGAGAGCTGAAGCTCAAAGCATGGAAGCACCATGCTGGGGAAAGGCTGGTTCATCCTGGTCATCACCTCCACCATCTCCACCACCTCCTACCACCCAAAAAAGTTCTTCTAATTTATTTGGGTCAGGAGAAGGGAGACATAGCAAGGGCAAGGTCAGGAGCTCTCCCCACCCTCACCATTCCTGCTAAATTGAAAATGGAGAAGTTCTTGGGTGTTCTTATTTATACATGCACAGAAATGCACCTCTGTGCGTGTATACTCAACCAACTCAGAAATACTGGGAAATTTTCCTAAGGCAGAGTAGATTAAGCCCTGTCTTGATATAAAGTCTCAGGAGCTCTGGCAAAGGTTTTTAAAAAGATAAGGAGGGAGCTTGCATCAGCAAGCAGCATCAGCCTTGGATACCCGTGCTGGCCAGGTATCAACACCAGCCTGTTTACCACTACTCCCCATCACTATCTCCTGAAAATGCACACAGGACAACGTACACAGGCCAGTGCCAATGGCTACCAAGGCGTTGGGTCCTGTGTTCAGAATAACATCATCCTTCCAGTCACCAAAGAACACAAACCATAGCACATAGCACTCATTGTTCCTTTGCAGACCAAGGATCATGGAAGCGATGGCAGGTCAAACCACCTTTCAGTATTCCCAGGCCCTGCACGACTTAGAATATGTTCTGGGATTTGGAATGAATGAGACCTGTTCTTCCCTGCAGAGGAGAGCAGGACACTCTCCAATGGAGCCAAGCTCAAGGAACCAAGGTCCAATTTGGATGTCAGGAAGCGCTTCCTGAAAGTAAGGACCCCGAGGGTATGGAATGGGCCTCCACGGGAGGTGGTTGAAGCCCCATCGGTGAGGGTGTTCCAGGATAGGCTGGACGTGCACACAGTAGCCGTGTCATGAGTGGAGCCAACTGGAGCTGGGGGTCCGACTAGATGTCTCGGAAGCTCCTTCTGACTCACTTTGTTTCTGTGTTTCTGTTTCTAACACCCCCCTGTGCTTCAGACTGTCATTTCACAGTTTGCTTAGACCGTATCTATTTTATAGTTTTTGAAAAACACATAATCTATTGACCTCTTGTTTGACTCCTTCATAGATGAGGAATGAGCCAGATATTGCGATTCATGACTAATATCCTTATCATATATTTATTCTTTTTTCCAAGGGGAGTTGCTGGACATATCCCCTTGAGGCTCCCTATATATTAGCTAGCTCCCAAATGATAATTTCATATCCAGACCACTCTGTTAAAGAGGCGCTAAATTAAATAAAGGCTGCTATATGAAGCTACAGCTACAAATTGAATTTCAAACACCTAATAAGATGTCAAAAATTACCTCAAGCTTTCAAATGTCACATAATGTAAAAACACAAATGAGTCTTGAAAATGCAGCTCTCTCCATAATTAACATTCTGATGTGTTCAAATAATCAAATGTTATCCTCCAAGGAGCTTATTGAAGGAGATTATTATAAGTGATAGTTTGCTAATCATTGGGAGACAACTATTTTTTATGCCATTGATCCAGGCTGCCTTGTCTATTTTGTCAGTGTCACTCAGCTTTTTTCCTCCCCACCACCCTTTTTTTTGAAGAAGGTGATATTTTCCCCCACACAGAGACAGCTCATCCTACAGTTCTCAATTGATGTCAGCCTTTGCTCACAGTTATCATCTGCACACAGCCATGCTTGGGTTTAAATCAGAGAAGTGGGGATAAATAAAACGGGATGGCTTTCACTTCCAATCACATCCTAGTTTTTCCTCTCACCAGCCAATAAGTTATCGTAAAATAATGGATTTTTATCTATATGAATGGTTTTGCTTGAGAACTTTGGATTTTTGTGCTAAAAAAATGGGAAGGTGAATTCTCCTAATGTCAGAGTGATTGTTTGATTTCTTTGGTTGGAGAAGCCTAGAATATTCCAAGTTTGTATGCCTTCAAAATATTATGTTTATATCCTACCTTTTATCCTGCTTTTATCCTCTTAACAACCATTAGGTTAGGCTGTCAGTCCCTGGGTCAAAGTCGCCAGTGAGTTTCATAGCTGAGTGGAGACTAGAACTGGGAACTCCCAAGTCCAGTTCTTACACTCCACTAGTTGTCTTAAAGAAAGATATGGGGAGGCAGAGTCATATGGTCGACAAGGAGAGAAATTATATCCTCCCTCAATATTGTGTATTGTTGAAAAGCCTAAAACTGCTGTTGATCATGGTAATTGAATTTCAAAGCTCCATTCTCCAGTGTCACCCTTGAGACAATCTCACCGCTCAAGGAAAGGACAATGCAGATATAAATATCAGGAAGCATTTTCCTTCAGCCTTTCTCTTTAGCATCAGCTCTAGTCAAGAAAAAGAAATTCCTCTTTTCATCTCAACCCTAACAGGATACCAAATGCTTCCAAACGCTTAAGAGTTGTCTGTGACATTATCAGTGCTACAGTCACTTCCTCAAGAAGCATCCCTGAGATCCTAATCACTATTAGATCCTTGTCAGCACTTAGCTGCCAAATCTCTCAGAATCACAACATTCCTGGTAAAAGAAACCAAAAGTCAGTGGCAGGCGATTTGGCCTGCAAAATTGGAAAGCTCTAACTCCACCCACTTTGTCCATTCAGCTCCTTCCATCCATTTTTCTTCCTGGTGCATGGAAGATCTTTTCAAGATAACTGTTATGTTCTGTGTGCTTAAGTAATGCTTAAGTGTTCCTGTGTATTTTATGACCGTAACTGTGGGGGGTGGTTATGAAATAAAAAGGGGGAACTTATTATTGATTTAATTGTGATGTGCATTAAAAGTTGATATAAGCTTCTGAACTTAGAAATCTTATTATTCAGTAGCTTTATACCTGCCATCAATAATCCATAACTACTAAAATGCACATTACCACTTGAACTTGGCAAGAAGGCTGCAACTGCTTCTGTTTGATTAGGACAAAAATACAATTTCCCATTGATTCATATAAAGAATATGAATTCTGTAGAAATGAAGCCTTACCTAGAAGTGTTGCAACCATTCCTAAATAGGAAAGTGGCTGGATAATGTTAAAAGGCTAACAATCCACATCAGTGTACTTTTGCTGAGATTGTGCATAAAAGAAAATTTTATACAGCTACTTGAAGGTTAGTTCTATTGAGTTCAATAGGCCTTCCTCCCTGGGTTTAAGATTGTAGCCAAAAACCCAAAGAAAAAAAAATATGGGGGATAAAATGACTATAGGCATGATACCAGAACAAGGTTTTAAGCATACTTTCAGGCAAATTGTTTCTGGAAACAATTGTGTGCACAATAAAGTTCAAAAAGAAAGTGGTGGAGGCAAGTGTACAAAAATGTTAAAAACTCAAGTATGGGTCAGATCTGTGCCATGCTTAGATTAGACCCATTGAAATCAATGCAATTTACATTTGACGTGGCTAACTTAAGTTAATGTCAGTAGATCTACTTTAAACAATACTAAATCTGAATCCAACTAAAAAAAAACAAAAAACCCAGTGCAGCAATGAGCTCAAATAGTTAAAATCATGGTAAAGATTTTTTTTAAAAGCATCCATCTTTTTTTAAAGGAACAAAGAAAGGCCACTGGTAAAGATAATTCTTCTTGCCCACCAAAAGATGAGTAGCAATGGAAGCAGGCAAAGATCCTTCAGGAGACATCCCCGTTGTCTTGGTGCCATTTATTTATTTATTTTTATTTATTTTTATTTTATTTATATCCTGCCTTTTTCCTACAAAGGGCGCAAGGCAGCTTACATCATTCTCCTCCTCCATCTTATCCCCACAACCACAACCCTGTGAGGTAGGTTGGGCTGAGAGTCTGTGACTGGCCCAAAGTCCCCCAGTTGGCTCCATGGCTGAGCGGGGACTAGAACCCAGATCGCCTGAGTCCCAGTCCCATGCTCTTAATCACATGACATGCCGTCTCTTTTGCCCATCCACAATATTTTATGTGCAAAGGACACATGGGACAGGATCTCTGGATGCCGGATCGGGCAGATTCATATGGACACAGGCATTCTTTAAGATATTGCTCCCAAGATTCTCAGGCCTTTGGAGGAGATGGCTACCTCCTCGAATTAAGTTTTGGGACCAATGGCTAACCAATGAAGGAGGTATAAGGCAGCATACAGGTTATATGTACCGATGGGCAAACTTGCCCCAAGTGGATTCATTCTTTACTTGGATGGTAATGAATTCATCTGTGTGAGCTTAAGCAAGAATTCTCCTCTAATACAATATCTCATTCCATGTATACCAGTTTTTGCACATTCTCAATATCAAGATGCATTTGGGGAGCTGAAGTTTGGCGTCATGCGGGGTAGCGTAACATCATGTGCCGTGCATTACGGGCACCCTTGTGGAATGGCTTTTTTCATGCGCTCTGCCTGTGTGATTATGCCATGTGATGTCTACTCACTATCACTGAGTGTTGGTATGAAAATGGACTCTCAAGGCCTCCTCTCCTTCTGTGCAGAGCAGGAAAGGCAGTGGCAGCGATGAGGAAAGCGGCTTCAGAGATCGCTTCGAGTCAGCTTTGATAGGAGGAGCTAAGTTGCAGGGCAGTTGAAAATTCAGTGGGGGAACCTGTGTGCTATTTTACTGTATGTCCAAAGCGCGCAATCCTTTTCAGACTTAATTGCAGAGTCATGAGACATCGATCTAGACTTGCTGGGGCACTTTTCATGGTACTACTTCAAAGTGCAATTGCAGGATAACATGGCTGAATGTCCTGCTCTTTGCCTGATTGTAGAAAAGTGATATTTAATTCATAAAGGCCCCAGCCTTCCTCTTGGACATGTACATTTCTATTTTGTACATTTTTCTACTTTCTAAAAAGAAAAAAGAAAAAGATGAATGATGGAGCATTCAATTCTTACACCAGTTGTACAAGCAAGATGTGCCCTGTGGGGTTGCAGAAACCCTCCCTTGCATCTGCCCCTCCTCTGGTCATCAGACTTCTTTTTGAGACGAGATTATAGGAGGCCCCAAAACACTCACACAACTCTACTTGCACACCCAGCAGTCTTCTTCTGTGGCACACACAAAGGCCGCAAGCCATGTGTGCAGAACAGGGCCCTCCCTTGCCCGAAAGTCAGACTCGTGCCTGTGAAAAAGCAGACCAGAGCCCGGGGAGCTGAACCCAGGAAATCCAGTGGATCCCACCCCCAAAATGGGTCCCTTGCACACCTCGGCTTCCATGTCCTTCTTGTTCGTGTTCATGGTTCCCAGAGCTTCGAGCGGTATGGATGAGAACAATAATTGCTCCTAATTCTGCTCACGTAGGTCTCTTACCTGTAATTTCCACAGCTGGTACTTTTCCCACCACGCACATATGACGCTCCTTTCTCCTTCTGTTTAAATACCAGGCAGCTGCAGCATGGGCAGGCCACCTGGAAAGTGATTAAACAACGGGCCTCTGGCCCATCTGCTGCAAGTTATCACTGGCTTTTAGTGAACAGGCTTGGATCTAGGCTGGCCCCTCTCCCCACATACTTACCACGCAAAATTAAAATATTATTGAGACATTGAGAGCTAGGGGTTCTTTTTATTTAGCTTTTTGGCCCAGTGCATGGTTCAATACATAAATCAATATTTAATAATAAAGCTATATGATTGTTGTATGTACTTTGCTGTGTCTCTTGGTGTGCTTTAATAATCCTCACTTCCCAAGGGTGTTGGAAGCTTTAATTAATTAAGAAGCTCTACGTACTGGTTAGAAGATGGGCATTGCTGAAATAGACACTGCCCACCTCCAAACTCTACTTTTCGCCATGGGGAGCGTCAGCCTCCAGCTTCAACACCTGGCTCAGCTTGACGTCAATCCTGGCCCATGACGCTCCTTCTCTGAAAGCCTGAAGGCTCTTTAATGTCACTGGATAGGCACTAATGGATTCTCTTAAAAATAAAAATTGTCTAGGCAAAGGGCCTGACCTTCCTGATTCTCCACTCAGAGTTTTGGGTTACAGCTCTGTGCTTCATTTGTTACCTTACTGCACATCACTGGGAAAGGTAATTACAGTTAAAATTAAACTCTACAGACTGTGCCCTGCTGCCTTTTAACTGCACGACGCAAAGAAGAGGCCCATTCCTACGTATTTCTCCTCTTGTTTAGAAGATTCATGTTTTTCTAATGCGAAGTCAATATTATCGTCCTGTAAAGAGTTAGGGTGCCGCTAACAATCCATCAGGGAGTCCTTCTTTATCATGCGGGGGCCATGCTCTACTGACTCAGAAACCATTTAACGCCGTGCTAACGCTCGGGCCATCTTTGCCGTGTCAGCATCCGGCACTCAGCTCATCTAGCCCTGTGCTGCTTTAGAATGAAATGTTTCGACATGTTTCTATTGTGCGGAATGCTGGAAAAGGAAATGCAAAAAACAACAGGATGCATTTGCAGGGTGGATGGAATCACATGGAGCCAATTAAATTTCATATCTCAATTTCTTCCTTGTGGCAGCTTATTCGTTCATTAAGTGGCCCTGAGATGAGAGGACTCCAAGGGGCCATCATAAATGCAGGGCCATTGGCTTGATAGACAATTTATTCCTCTTGCTCATGGGCACACAAGCCACACCCTGCAGGGCTTCATGCCACCGAGTC
The DNA here is from genome assembly GCF_004798865.1 of Varanus komodoensis. Lineage (NCBI taxonomy): Eukaryota > Metazoa > Chordata > Lepidosauria > Squamata > Varanidae > Varanus > Varanus komodoensis. The sequence goes on along the minus strand of NW_025335440.1, from coordinate 16,259,293 downwards.
CTGCACTCAACCCAGCTCCATTAATTTACATCCTGAACTCTTCATTGCATCTCCCAGAGAAAGCCATGCCAATCAGCTGCCCAGAGAGGTGGTGGGCTCTCCTACCCGAGAGGCATTCAGAAAGAAACTGGAGAGCCATCTGAGTGGGAGGGTGTAACTTGGTGTCCTGCAACAGCAGGGGTTGTGCACATGCACTCTGACGAGGTTCCCAGGCGAGAAACGGCCTGTTTTGGTGGGACCGATAGCTCAGAGTCTGAGGGTGATGTGGAGTTGGCTGAACCAGACAAGGCTCAGAGCGCACACTCTGATAACAGAATTGTTGTAACAGACAGGCCTGTGTCTTCAGACTCTCCGCTGCACTACCAGTCTGAGCCTGCTCAGGGTGAAAGTAGCTCAAGGACACCCACGGGGACCAGTCGCCTTCCCGCCTGTGGGAATGGAGCAGATGAGGGACGGGGGGATTTGGAATTGGGTAGTGTCTTAGATGGAGAATACCAGCCTCCTGAGGACGTGGACCCAAGGATCTGCTGGACCAGTTAGGGTCTCAGAGTGCAGAACGGAGGGGCTTGCATTTGCACAGCACCCCTCCTCCAGAGACAGGCCCCGGAGGGTTCATAAGCAAAGCTTTGGGTAAAGCAGGGTGTCAACACATCTCTTGTGTATGCTCAGAGGCTTGTGAATGCGAAGAGTTTTCTGTGTAGAATAAAGACACTTATAAGAAGCGGGGGAGAGACTGTCCTGCTTGGCATGGAACCCCTAGCTCACGGCAGCAGGGGGTTGGACCTGGTGGTTTTCTTGGCCCTTTCCAAGTCTACTGTTCCAGCAGTGAGGAAATAGCCATTTTTATCAGGAGCACTAAGCTGTGTGCATGCACGTCTGGGTCTGGGTACTCCTGCAGGCACTGCCTACATGGCAGCCGGCCCTCGGGCTGGAAAGGTTGCGTATTCCTGCACTAGTGCATTGGGAAGTCCTCTGGCTGGCAACAGTCCCCTCGGGTCTCAAGCAGAAGCATTTTACCTGCTGCTCCTTCTTTACCTGGCAAGGCCGGGGCTCGCACCTGGGGCTTCCTCCCTGAAAAGTGTGTGCTCCACATGTGTGCAAATGCAGGTCTGCAGGTGCTACAGGTGGGCCCTCCGTCAGCGCAGACAATCCATTTCACACCTTCCGCTTCATTTTCACAATGCAAGGTCTGGTTTAATGCTCGCTTCACAACATTTTGTGAGGTTGTTAAAATGTGCAATAGAAAGTAATATATTCTGCAGCTGGGCTTATGTTTCTATTGCTTTTCATTAGAAAAATTCTGGGAGGTGCTTTTGCTCTGAGGATGAGGGAGGACTGTGCTGCATTCTTGTGCAGGAGAAAACAGTGCTTAGAATGAACCCCATCATGATGGAAGAGGGAAGAAGCAAAAGGGACCTCTGCTTTTCTCCTTAATGATCCGGAATTGTGGTGAGCAGCGAGGTAGCTGATAGCATCAAAGGATTCAATTGTAGGGATTGAGCTCACCCTCCTACGATGCAGCCGTGAGCGGTGGCGGACTTGGATCCAGATTCAGAAGGGGCTGGAATTCCCAGCTGAACCCCAAGGCTGGCAGACCAGAGATAAGCCAGCGCGTTCCTGAGAACCAGATAGTTTCAAGTTCTGTGGGGAAATCTAGTGAACCAGTTGGAGTGGATCCAACATCATTAGTCTGATCATACGGCATTAGGTTAACAGGGTGGACCGACTGCGATCATAGAGAATCGGCACAGAATAGTAGAGTTGGAGGGGCCGTGAAGGCCATTGCACCCAACCCCTGATGTGTCGGATGTCCCAGGCAACTGGCCCACAGGCAGCAGGATCCGCCTTGAAAGTGGAGTCAGTTCTTTTTGGTTTGGGAGCGAGAAGAGAGGTGCAGTTTGGAATCAACACAGTCTCATTCAGCTGCATGTCCCTAATTACCAGTGTTCAAATCTTGCTTGTATCTTTTGTTATTGACTTCTTCAATGCTCTTCTTTTGCATCACAAAGCCAATCTAGCTGGTTAGCATTATTGTAATAAAGGCTTTATTTAGAAAGGGTTGTCCAAAGAATGGGAAATTGAAGGGTACCCCTATAAAAAAAAATCCACCCACTTAAGCAAATTATACAGATCGGTGGCCAATAGTAATAATGGATGCAACTGGGATAAGGCTGGGAGAGGGTATTTTTCTCATATCCTTTGTGCTCTCCAAAATATCGCTCAGCACCCTCACAGGATTGGAAAGCTAATCTTCCACTGAAACACACAGAGGAGAAGATGGGTCGCTGTGCTGGAGGAGAAACTGGCTGGGGAGGAAAGGCTTCTGTCTTAATGGCCTCACCTTGGCAGGTGCCTGTAAGTGGGGAGGGCCTGTCACACTCATGTCCTGCAGGCTCGTTCCCCGTGGACAGCTGGTTCGTCCTGGTGCGAGAAGAATGCTGGCCCTTGTTCTGGTCCAGCATGGCGCTGGTGTTCCTTTGTCAGCTGGATGGAGCTGGGATATTCAACCAGTAGTGGAAGAATGGAGCACAAAATCAGCCACAGGGAAGGACTGGAGAGTGCCATTTGGCCACGCAAGGATCTCAGCCGACATCTAAGGTCAGCATAGTTGGGCAGCCTCTGAGAGGCCCTACCATGTCAGGGGCCACTGCCAAGAGAGCTGGGATTTGTTCCAGCTCGTCAGAATCGCGGCATGATGCTTCACCAGTTGCTTGCTCTTCTGCTTGTAAGGAGGAGGAGCTGGAGGTGCTACAGCCTGCTTGCAGACAGTCTCCCTGCCTGTCAATTCAGCAAGTGGTAGCAGTGCTGAGCATGACAATGAGGAGTGATGCCAGCTGATGACAATGGTGGGGATGTCTTCTCTATGGGCCTTCCAAAACCCAGAACTGGCATTAATGAGGTTCTCAGCTTTGGAAATATGGGGAATGATTTAATTCTGCCACACTATTCCTTCCTTTACCTTTTCTGCTAGCATGTATTAACATCATCTTTATTACGTCTTAAATTTTTTTTGACAATGTCACATTCAGGGAGAAGGTCATTTAACCTGTGTTTAGTTGGCAAACACATCAACTTCCAAGATAGCACAAATGCAAACTATTTCCAAATTGAGTTCAGGAATTAGAGTGACAGAATGAATGAACTCCACAGTTGAAGAGCAAACATTTAATGTGGCGTGTTCTGCTCTGTTCAATTTGATTAGATGAAATGCCATATTTTTTTCCATCCAAGGTGTAAATATTGAACTATAGCTCTAGAATGTTTGGTTGGCTGGTATGATTAAATAGGGGTTAATAAGGATAACCTTTGGCGATACTTTCAGCAACCAAATTTATCTCTCTCCTTCACCAGGTGCAAAATTAATAACTAAACCTGGCATTGTTTGTCAGAGCATTGTGGACATAACAGGTGTAATGCGCATCGCACCAAAGACAAGATCAACATTTCCATTTACTTAATGCATCTGGATTGTGACCCATTTGTCCTAAGCCAGAAAGAAGAATCTGAGTATGGATGGCATTTCTGGATGGATTTTGCTGATGTACAAAGGAGCTGAGAGTGAGTAGATACTGTGCCCACATATATTTGTCTGAAAACAAATCACTTCTTCTCTTGCATATTCTGATACTGAACATCCAAGACTACGGATCTTGTAAAAATAGTATGTCTTCTAAAAAGGAAACGAAATGTTTTGTTGAGTTACTCCTGTTGACCTATTCTTCTGAAGTTCCTAACCATTAAGAGGAATTTGGGCCATGCCACTGTCACCTCCTCGCTCCCCCATGTACAAGACGGCACCTGTCATCAACCAGAATTTGAAACCAGATTTTGATTTCATTATGTAATCTCAGTTTACAGGAGTACTCTTGGTTAAGATTAACATGGTTAGCAACTCTGGAGCTGTAACATGATTTGTGGCTTCAAGATTCCACTGGAAGAGAAGATAATTTCTGAACAAAATCTGCATATGCTAAATTATACCTATATATGCAAACTTGAAAATAAGTACTAGGATCTTGAAACTTGTCCATCGCACACCAAAACTGAGGGTGTGGGGAGCTTTCTTTCGCCTCAATGGACTTTCAGGACTCTGTGGAATAAAACAAGAACCCTGGAAAGTAGATTTGGGATTGAGGTCCAGGGCTAGCAATGGCCCAGAAATAACCAAGATACAAATGAACTGAAGGAAAAAATGAACAGTGAAATGAATGAAGGTTTTAATAACCAACCCAAACAAAAGAACTGAATAACGACATGACCCCAAAATTCTAATACAGATTTGACGCTTCAGGATGTCTTGAATCCCAGGAAGTGATGAGGCTCTCAGCTTAAGCTATTTGCCTTTCCTTCCCCTGTCTCCAGAGTCCCGCTGGGAGAGGGATTATGGGATTGGGCTCCCACTGGTTTGAATCTCATAGTCCTGATAGCCACCCTTTGCTGCTAGCCAGCTTTCTCCATCATAGGATGCGGCAGTAATTCTTCAGCCTGCAATGGTGCCTCCCATGTTGAATAAGAGTTCTGCAATTTTATCCACGCAATATCGCAAGAATAGGGCAGAAGTGTGCTGGCACTCACAGGAGCTTCATATTCCAACTAAATTATAATAATAAGCCTTCCCTGAACTTCATGGACCCTGGGCTGCTTTGTTAAGTAACCACTTAAATTGACACCATGATAATGTCTTTGCTCAGCTTTATTTTCTCTTCCTAGAAGGGGGAGGTGAGGATGTTAAGGTGGACTAGGATCTCTCTTTTAATTCAGCTTATCGGTTTCCTGATATTGGATAGAATCTCTTGGGGAAATGATACCAAATAAATTGATCTGGCTGTTATTAATAGTGGCCTCACAAGTATGCTCATATCTAATAGTTTAATAAATATATTTAAACAGTGAATAAACTAATTCTTCCAGTCAAATGCAGGGAAGCAACCATAGAGTTAAAGGCAGTGTGGGATGGTAATGAAACTGGACTTAGTGGTCCAGTAGGATAATTTCAGAGTCTGGATTTAAGGGTTTTGTAAGATCCTCTTCTTTTTGATGATAAAGTGTGGAAAGCTGCAATTGTACACACTCACAGACTTCGAAAAGGATGGATTTTTTACTCCACTTATTTCAGCACATGATATGCATTTGAACACCTTCCTGCCGACTGGGGCAAACTGGATGTCTGCCCCCAAATTCCTGCTGTGATGGCATCACTGTGTGTTTGAATCCTGCAGAGCGATAAATGCAACCGGATGGCTTAGTCCGGTCTCTCTGTATGGGCCTAGTGTCAGTAGGCAGTAATCTTGGGCATTGGCCAAGGCACTGGGTGAGCCCACCATGCTGAAACTGGCCTAGCATTGCTCCCCAGTCACCCACCCCTGGACCCCAGTGGTTCAATGAAGAAAATCCATTTCCCCCACAAACCAAATCATAGCTTAACCATACATTGGAAATTAAAATAATGTTGCATTCTTAATCACATCTAACTGAAAGCTCTTTCCAACACATAAGTAATACCTATATTAGGATGTGGATGTTAGTAGGAAATAGGCTTTTATTTCTGTTTTGTAAATATAAAACAAAGCTTGCTTTGCCACCCTCCCCCTATTTGTTTTAGTGCCACAGCTGTAAATAAGTTGTTGGAGATCCTTTTGAGAAGCTTCCATTAGTTAAATGTTAGGATTGAAGCAAACTTCAGAAAATACTTTACAAATGAAATTGTTTTGCTCTGTATGTGTGTGTGCATGCGTGCGTACATGTGTGTTTCCTGTAAAAAAAGGAGAACATCTCTTTAACCAACATCTTCACCTCTCCACCATATCGAGATGAATTTAGGAGATGGGGTGGAGTTAGAGAGGATTTTAAAAGAAGGACCCTCTAAAAAAATGAGATTAGTGAACTGGTGAAAGGTAACCAAAAGAGGGAATCCAGAGAGTCAAACATTTCAATAGGTTACTGAGGACCATGATAATAGAAGCTCTGCTTGAATGTCAACTGAAGATCAGAAATGCCACCACCAAGCTCAAGAGTTCAGCAGCATAGTTCAAGAAAGGCACTGTAGTAAAGAAGGGCTCCTTCAGAAAATTGGAGTGTTGTCCAAATGAGGAGAAGGAAAAGGAACACAAGCTTGCACCAAGAAGTAAAAAAAAAAAAAAAAAGACTTGGAGACGCATATTGCTAACACACAAACATTCAAGCAAGCATACATAACCAGATGGACTCACAGCCTCACATACAGCCAACCAAGCATTAGCTAACATACAGTGATTAATGTAATAAACCTGTACTCTTCAATAAAAGTACAGCATATGCATCAACTATGGATTAATATACACAATTATTTTCAGAGACTGAGGTTCGTGGTGTTGCACACATGTGCATATCTGTAGTTGTTTGTGCATGGCCTGATACACAGCATCTCAAATAGTAATTATGTTTTTTCATTGGCCTCACTATTTGAGAATGAACACTATGTATGGGTTCATATCTTGTTTGCATTTGGTGCTTTTACGAAAATGCACATGGTTGTTGTATGAACCACAATATAATTTATCTTGTGCAGATATTCAGTTGGCTGCACATGACTCAATATATTTAAAAGGATGATTATGTATTAGTTCAGATTTACTTTGATTTTGTCCTTTTATCAAAAAGTGCCCCTTGTGAAAAATTGAGCAATTCTACCACAGTAATATTTGTTAAAGTCAGAAACGCATAGACTGCTCTGATTTATTTCTATATTATTTCTTGGAGTGGAAAGATCGATTTTCTGATCAAGGAAATGCTCCTTAAAGAAAGGAAGAAAGGAAGAAAACACTTTCTACATTACAAGAAAAACTCGGGCCAAACTTTTTAGGACCTGCAATCTCTACTGAAAGCACTTGCAGAGGCAGAGGGAAAAGGAGACAGGGACCATGAATTGTAGGAGAAGTCCTAATGCAGAACTGTTAATGCCACTTTCTCCCCAAGTCAGGGAGCATAATGCTTAAGACTGGCAAAGTAACTTTGGCACCAGAAAATCCCACCACTGTCATGCACACGTGCTCGGATGGGATCCCCAGGCACACACGAGAGATGGAGAGCTCTGGTGGAAATGGTGGCTCAGACTCGGAGGAGGGGGAGGGGGAGTTCATAGCTGACCCAGCAGTGGCTCAGAGTTCTCACTTTGGTATTGGGGTTGTTGAGACTAGCGAGGCCCTGGCTGACCAAACCCTCCCAGTGAGCTCGCCTGAGCCAGCTCAGGATCAAAGCACTGCAAGGACAACCACTGAGCCCGCTCCCACTCCTGGTTGTGGGAAAGGAGCCAGCAGGGAACAGGCTGGGGAGGGTTCTCGGGAGGACAACTTGACACCCCAAGAGACACGGACGCACGGGCCCATCAATGCACTTTCCAGCTCTACCAATTGGAAACTTGATGGGAAGATAGGCTGTGTGTCCGCTTCCATAGTGTGTCCCCGTCCAGAGACTGGTCACGAAGGGTTCATAAGCAGAGCTTTGAGTGAATAGGGCCGGAGTGAGGGGTCAACTTTCTATTCGGAGTGAGTGTTTCGGAGTTTGTAGCTGTATGGAATAGAGACTCTTTTCATAACTATTGAAGTGCTTGCCTCATTTGGGAAGCGACGCCTAGCACATGACAACAACTGTCTCTCCATGAGTGCAAAAGAAATAAAAGAATTTGCTATGCTTTAGTGACCTCTCATCCACCTCACTCTTGGGCTGCGTCTTGGGGTGAACTGTTGGCCCACATTTTTCTTAGGTAAGCCCCATCATGGCCACAATCCTCCATGCCCTGGTAACTTTACATCCAGGCATGGTGAGATGTTCGGTGTGGGGCTGCCCTTGACGATGATTTGGAAGCTTCAGCTGGTGTCTAATGCTTCTGCTTATTTAACGAGTGGTAGGCCTGTGAGATCCAGTCTCTGTCATCTATGCTGGCTTCTCATCTCCTTCTGGGTCAACTCAATATAATGAAGAATAGCTTGGGTCCAAGCATTTTCAGGAAGCTCTGTCTCGGTATGCACTAGCCTGGCCTTTGAGATCTTTGTAGAGAACTCTGCTTGGGTAAGCCCAAGAATGCAGTGACCCAAGCCTTTTGGTACTCTCATTATGGAACTCTCCATAGCAGGAATAAAAGGAGGGCTTTGAGACCAGGCTGCACATGCTTTTGGGCAGAAGGAGGGACACCTGCTGTCAGAGGTTCAGGCCGTTAGAGTCAGGGTCCATCACTCTTAAGAAGGCCAGTTAAGTACATTGTGAGTCATTAGGTTTTTAGACTGGCTAGCTTTGTTGTTTTAGTCTGGGGTGGCCAAACAAGCCAGGGCGGTTTATCCCTGTGTAACCCATTGATTAAAAGCTGCTATCCCAGTTCCCTCTCCCTTTCCCCTCCCTTTTCCCCTGCATGTGTGAAGTCATTTGTGCTTTCCATTTGGATTGTGTGTTTGTTGTAGTTTAATAAAGTCCCTTTGCCCCCAAGACTTGGGTCAACGTGCGCTGGTCCAGTGCGTTCCGTTTCGCTAAGAGCCGGGGGTGTGCTTTCTCAGCCCCTGAGAATTGCCAGGAGGTGAGGACTCCCAGCAGTGTGGATGTTGCTGTGACACCTCACCATGACATGGGCCTCCCCCGTTTCCTTATCTATGACGAAAAGAAGGCTGGATTGAAAGAAGCCTCGGCTGCATTGCTGCTTGCCTCTGCGGCGTGGCAACAGATAAGAGGACTCGCAGCACGGAACCCATGAAGACTGTGGCATGTAGGTGTCATCAGTAATTAATATTGCAGAGACGAGATGGCAGGCATTAACTACCACTTTGGCATCTCCCCCTCCCCCCGCTTTCATTCCATGACTACTGTACATATAAATGAACCATGGACGCCTTTATAGCTTTTGGACAGGGTAATGATACATTTGGTGGAGGGGTTTTTGTCTTCTTTTAAATTACCAAGTGTCAGTTTAGATCAGCCACACAAGCCATCATTATGCACTTCTGAAAAGGTAGCATTTGCGAGGCAGAGGGAGCTGTTCTCTTCTCGCCTCCACGTACAGGCTCGCCACCTGTATGGAGACCCGGGGCGGGCGAGGTCTCCGGAGACGGTTGTAGCACTGCGATGGGCAGAGAAACCTCTGCTTCGGGGAGGCAGGTAGACTCAGGAAGCCTTTCAGATTTTTAAGTCCTTGTGTCCACGTGAGCCAAGATGTCCACCAAACAGTGCAACAAGGAATGAGGAGGTAGTCTAGTTATGACTGGGAGCCGGCACAATGGCAAACGTCTGCTTCAAGTATCTGCTTTTTGGACTTTCCTCTCCTTACCACTGCAGTCCCCCAAACCCTGGGGGCACTTCTAAGGTGGTCATGTGTCCATTGTTTGAAGGGTTTCTAGATGGCTGTTTGTAGGCAGCTGCTATTCAAAAAACTGCCTATCCTGAGACCACTGGAAAAAGAGAAGAATAGGCAGAAGAAAGAGCTGGGCCTTGAAATTGCCCATCAGTTGTAGGCTGAGTTGCTACCGCATTTTAATCATGTGACATCCTTGCATTTTAATCATGTGACAAATTATGGAGCGAATTTTCCTTTGCCCAGTGTTTTATGATGTAAGCTTCCTAATGTAGTACAGCATGAAATGCCACCCAGAATTGCATTTTCCCTAATGGGTCATCACTTCAGTGATCGAGCGTTTGATGTTCTTTTATTATTGTCTCTTTGCTATATTCCAAACCTAATTCCTTCCTCCTGAAATGAACATTATTGATCTCCTTATTAAATACTGTCTACCTAGCATGAATTTTTCACATAAGCAGTGACATTTTTTAAAAATAATAATCATGATGATGATTTATCTGTAGCACAGCATCTAAAAGACCAGCTTCATCAAGAGGTTTTTGATGGATTTCAGCTAAATACTTTTGTGTACAAAAAGGCTTGTATCTCCCTTGCAAAATGCCATACATTGATTATATCTCTTAGAAAAATGGTGCAATCAATAAATGATTATGTTCCTTGAATGTTCAGGCCATTGAACGTTCCTTTTGCTGTTTCTCCTTACTATCAGTTTAAAGGGGCAGTTTATCCGCTGACGAAGTCTGCATCCCCTTTCTGAATTTCACATTTCTGCAGTTTTAGTCAGTTTCACAAGTAATATTAATATAGAAGATGCCCTTAAAATTCAAAGGCATGGCTCAGAAACATTGCAGCAGTAATGTGCTGGCATTCGTGGAATGCGGTGGGGACCTTGTTCTCTTCTAGGACCTTCTTTTGGTGCCTGCACAGTGCCCTGAACTTGCCCTGGTTTGCAAAGGAGGTTGGTGGTGCTCTTTATCCATTGCAGCTTTTCTTTTCAGTTTTATAGGTGCCATGCATGGTGCTCCATGTAGTGAGCCTATTCTAGGGATAGATTTTAGCGTCATGGACAGCTCCAGCACAGCTCAAAGGAACACAGCACAAAAGAAAGGCGAGCACCACCAGCATCAGGGTTGCAGCCCCCCCTGCTGGTTCACATACTGCAGGGACCCAGATGTGTTGTGTTGGTTTTTAGCTGTGTTGTTAGGAGTGAGTCAGCCCACTGATACATGCTGCTTGATCGCTCAACAGCTCTGGGATGCCCCCAGTCCTGGGTTGCTTAGTGTGATGGGCAAGCAGGAACTCTGACATGTCAGAGGAAAAACAAGCCAGGCCTTGTGCCCAGAAAGAGTCGGAAATCAGAGTTCTTGGTTTACCGGCCATACTTTACAACCCAGAGACAAATCTGGGTCATGTGCCAGATTTCCCTAGACTGCTTGTTGCTCTCTATCTAATGTCCGATCTCAAGTGTTTTGTTTCTCACAGCGAACCACCATGGGAGGAGACGCAAAATCCTTACTTATTTCTTATATAGACTGTGAAGTCATACCACTTTTCGGTTTTCCTTCAATTATCACAACCTACCTTAGGGAAACAAGGGTCAATGTTGTAAGGACCATGGACAGTGTGGAGCAGACCAGTACACAGGGGCTCTCAGGTAAGTGAGAGCACCTTATTCAGGGCTAACTCCTTCACCACCACACCTGTGCTTCAGCGGCACCCTTGGGACCACATTCATGACCATGAATTCCTCTTTCAACAAACGGTGCAAGAGTGGAATGGGGCCCACCTTACCGCCACTCGTTAACTACCCTAAGTGTGACAGTATTTAAAGGGAGATGGGAGAGAAGTAAACTGCATTTTCACCTGCCGTTCCTATGAACCCTCGGGATGCAGTTTTGTTTTATCAGATCAGGGATTGAACATGCCTCAGATAAATCATTAAGCTACAAGTGTGTGTGTGTGTGTGTGTGTAAAACAGGAAGAAGAGGGAGCCTTAAACATGATCCCCCCCATAGACAAAGATGTCACTGCATACATAATATGCTATAATTAATCCTTTCATGCTTTTCTGTCTGCACCGTACAAAATAACTATAGGTTGTCTGTCACCTAGTGATTTCTGCAGGTGAGCAATTATCATGCTAATTAATAGTTAGAGAAATTACCAGGACAACCCCATCATGTTCCACAGAAAGAAAACTTGCTGCTCATTGTGTGTGGTTCTGCTTCCTTGCACCTTGCCATTTCAAATACATATTTTTGCTTTTGCCTCTCCAAATTGCATGTGCGGATACCACTTTCTCATACTCCGCAAAGAGAATATGCTTTATACGAATCCTTGTCAAACAAACAAATATTAAGTGTAAGCGATATTGGAAATACCGCAATGGGCTTTTGAAAAATACCAAGTGGAACAGTTTTACTCCAGAAAAGAAATTCAGCTTGGTTTGGAATGGAGAGGTATGAGAGGGGCTGCATCCCAGTCCTAGCTCCAGGGTATGATTTGGAGGCGCGGACAGTTTATTTGTTTGGAATGGTGTCTTCATTGCTTCAGGAGCATGAACAACAGTCTTTGGGTCAGCAGTCTGGTTCAGACCGAGCAGCTCTGTAGAGGAATTCAAAGAGTTGGCCAGCTATTCGAGCATGTGGGATTTGGGGGAGACATCCTCCATGGGCCCCCTCCCTGAGTGACTCTACGTTCCACCGCTGCCTGTTGTACGAATGCACCTGGATGAGATTCCCAGGCGCACACGAGAGATGGAGGGCCTTGGTGGGAATGGTGGCTCAGACTCGGAGAAGCAGGAGTGGAGAGCTGAACCGGCCGTGGCTCACAGTTCTCTGATATTGGCATTGATGAGACTAGTGAGGCCCCGGCTGACCAAACCCTCCCGGTGAGCTGGCCTGAGCCAGCGCTGGATCAAAGCACTTCAAGGACGACCACTGAGCCCCTCCTGCTCCGGACTGTGGGAAAGAAGCCAGTGGAGAACAGGCTGGAAAGGAGTTCTCGGGAGCAGAACTTGACACCCTGGGAGACGTGGACACGAGGGCCCTTTGACATACCTGCTGGCTTGACCCATTAGGGCTCAATGGGGAGAATGTAGGCATGCCCGGTTCCTTAGCACACCAGCCCCAAAGGGTTTATAGACAGAGCTTTGGGTGACTTGGGTCAGAGCAAGAGGTCAACTTGCCACCTGGAGTGCGTGTTTTGGAGCTTGTGAATACTTTGTTGCTGTATGGAATAGAGACTCTTCTAATAATTGCTGAAGTGCCTCTCTCGTTCGGGAGGGGACGCCTGGCTCACAGCACTGCTGTTCTGCCGGTGCCCTGGCTGCGCTTGCTCCTTGGCACCTTTCTTGTCATGGCTTCCTCTTGCTTGCCTGGCAGGTGGAGAGCCGGGCATCATGCAGCCTACGGCATCTCAGCTGCCGCCTCATCACCACTGCCAGGGCCAGACTGGGAGGCGGGACAACATGCAGGGAGAATAACATCAGGATTCTCTTGTTTGTTTATTTATTTGATTTTCATCCTGCTTTTCCTTACAAACTCAAAGCAGCTTACATCATTCTCCTCCTCCTCCTCTCTCAATTTTATCCCTCTCTCAATCTTATCTCACAAGCTTTGTGAGGTAGGTTGGGCTGAGAGTCTGTGACTGTCCCAAAGTCTCCCAGTTGGCTCCATGGCTGAGCGGGGACTAGAACCCAGGTCGCCTGAGTCCCAGTCCCGTGCTCTTCACCACTACGCCACACTGGCTCTCTTCTCAGTGTTGAGCTACCATTTTGACTGTGGTCCTGTGGACGTGAGATTATCATGGGCTGGAACCAGACTTACTATTCCAAGTAGGATAAAGTCTGGCCCAGTGGCGGGCTCACAGCAGGACTGGGGGACAGTCATCTGAGGCATTTTGTGTCCACCATGGCCCATTCCTTTCGGCCAGTGGGGTGTAGTGGTTAAGAGCATGACAGTGGGACCCAGGAGACAGAATCAGAAGGAATAAATACAAATATAATAAATCCTGGAAGCACCTTGATGGCAGACCTTGGCAAAGGCTTCCCCACTGGAGGAGATACATTGCCCTTATTTATTTATTTAAAACTTCTCTACCCTGTCCACCACTGATGTCTTAGGACAGCTTACAATAAAGAACAAATCAAATATCTATCTATCTATCTATCCAAGGCTTTTCTAACCTGTCCACCACTAGTGTCTTGGGATGGCTTACAATACAAACACAGCATCCAGCAAGTCAAGATAAAAACCCCAATTAAACCCAACTAATCATTAGAATAGTTTGGGCATAGTTAAATGGGAAAATAAAAAGGGTTTTGCCTGATGTTGATCTTCCAGCTGGACCAGAGGAACTCTTTCTATCTGACTATCCACAGGTGAGTGTTGCACATCCAAGTCTGTGTCCCTCCTTCACCCTCTGCCTCGCTGATACATTTCTCTGGATGCCCTAAATGACACCTAGCCAGCTTCTGCCTTTGCCGGGCCCATGTCAAAAGAGCCTGAGCCAACAGGCCATTAGCAGTCCTCAAAAGCCCTCGGCAGGTGCCCCACGACCATCCCCAGTGGGCTCTTGGCGCACCCCCAAGCTTGCAAGCAGGGCCCAGAGACAGACTCGCCCCCTTCCCCCATCTCAATGGCTGGGGCTTCTCAAAGGTAACATGGCAAAGAGTTCTTCCTGCCACCCCCTTCCCTTTTTAAAAGTCCATTTTCCTACCAAAGCAAAGCAAATCTTTTCAAGATAGACAGTTATATTAACCCACATATAGACATCACGTGAGTGGCTGACAGCCTTGAATGACAAGCACTTTATTTCTCATGCCTCTGGCTGATAGGGCAAATTTCACACTTAGGAAAATAGCAATGTACTGAAGGTCAATGTCAGTATAGCAGTAGCTAAAGCCTTGGATAGCATAGGGCTGCACACGTAATAGGGGAAAATATAGAAGATGTACTGTACGGGGAGATAAGCTCTCCCCCCACCACACCCACCCCACCCCACCATCCCCCTTCTGCTTGCAATGTGTCTGGCATCCCCAGGCCTGAAAGAAAGTGCAGCATCCATTAAATCTGGGCCAAGCAAGCGGGACATGGGCTTAAGGCTACATGACCCATGGGGAGGACTCATGCACAAGGTTCTCCTGTCCTTATGCCCCAGTGAAGAGTTCCAGCTTCACCCAGTGGCAGAGTACTTGCTTTATAGCCGCGGTGTGGAACCTCCAGCCCCCAAGTCAAGTCTGGCCTCTCTTGGGCCCCAGTGCAGCCCTTTTGGGGTCCCCACAAGGCCACCTTTCTTTCCTCTGCAACCACTCCTTATCCTCCAACTACTGAGGGGTTAGAGGTTTATCAGCTCTGGCATGTTTCCCAACCCCACCATTCCAAATGCCTGGAAATGCCTGAACTGCCTCCTGGAAGGTTTCCTTCCTGGCAATGAGATCCTTCTCTGTGGTAGCCCCCAAATTATTGAACAATCTCCCCACTGAGGGCTGCTTGGCACCAGCCTCACTCTTCAGCACCAGGCTGCGACTGCCTTCTGTGCCAAGGCATTTAATAACTTCAAAGATCATGTAGAAGGGCTGGTTTTGCCAGTCACTTTTAGTAAGCCTAAGCATATGGACTTAGTTGCTTAAGTTGTTAAAATTTGGCTTTAAATCTTTATGAGATTTTACAATGTTTTTACTGCTCTTTAAAATTTATATTGTATTATGCTATCAATTCATGTACAGTGCCCAGAAAACTTTGGCTATTGGGTGGTATATAAATTGATGATGATGATGCTAAAAAGATATATATGCTGGTACTGTGGTCTCACTCCTTTGGCTTCACCCTCACCCATCATCACTGGAATGTGGCCCCCAGAGCACATCCCCACAGCAGGTTTAGGCCCCTAATCAAGACCTCACATTGCCCACAAAGGCCCCACCTGTGTTCACTCCCAGGCTTCTCCAGAGTCATGCAGTCAGGAAAGAGCTCTGCTCAACAGAGCCAGCCCATCAGAGTCGTGCTTCTCGGCCAGAAGGACAAATGGTAGGTTGTTGTCAAAGGCAACGTGCTGTTTAGAAGAAGCGTTTTCCCAGTGCTGGCACAACACTTCCCGAGGCAGTTGCTCGCCTGGCACCGAGTGGGCATGTGCTCCCAATGCCAGGGCAACTGTGAGGTTTCCACTGGGGCTGGGAAAGTGATCTGTGCTCTCTCACCACTGTGTATCAGCATCAGGAAATAAATAATGGGCACTTAGGAACATCCATCATTGGGGAGTAGCGAAGAATTGATGCTTTTGGATTGTGGTGTTAGAGAAGACTCCTGAGAGTTCCTTGGACTGCAAGGCGATCAAACCAGTCAGTCCTGACTGTTCTTCAGAAGGACAGATGCTGCGGATGAAGCTCAAATACTATGGCCACCTAATGAGAAGGAAGCACTCATTGGAGAAGACCCTGATGGTGGGAACAGTTGAAGGCAAAAGGAGAAGGGGATGGCAGAGGAAGGGGTGGCTGGATGGGGTCACTGGGGTGGTTGATGTGGGGGTGGATGGATTCTGGGAGATGGTGGAGGACAGGATTGCCTGGAGGAATGTTGTCCATGGGGTTGCAAAGACTCTGGCATGACTTTGTGACACAACAACAACGGAACATTCATGGGCAAAAAGCCCTAGAAACACCTGCTCCGAGGTAAGCAATTGTATCCGACTGATCAATGGTATCCGACTTGCAACCAACTGATGCAAGCTGAGTGGCCATGTTCCTGTACAGACTAAGGTTTTCCTATTCAAATGCAACAGAGATTATTAACTAAGATGATTCTGAGCCGGACCATCCTTTTGGGTGGCCAACCTACCATCGCTGGTCCAGCCTTTCTTGAATGCAAGAAAGGTGACAAATACTGTGTGATTGAGTCACGAGGGCTGTTCACAGCCATTCCTGTTGGTCCTGCGCCCAGCATCAGTAACCTTTCTGGCTTTCCCCCTGATGCCTGCTTATGCCACAGAAGGCCCACATGAGAGAGCCTTCTGAGGACATGGAGGCATCCCCAACCTCTCTTAAGCTCCTCATATGCTCTAGGGATAGACAGACACAGCTAGATCCAGATCAAGGCGTCTGCAACTGGACTAGTGCAAGGGGCCTTCTCACCCACTGCTCCACACAGCAGCCTCTGCAGCCCAACGGGAAATGTTCTGGAAAGGAGTCTGGAGGTGAACTGCTGGATGGGACAGGCTCCGGAGGCTCTCCTTTTCAGAGACGCCTTCTTTCTACCTCAGTCCTCCAAGACTACAGGAAAAACCCATCTTTTCCGTTTCTGAGGTGGTTCCAAAGCTTCAGGATGAGCTTTGAACTTCTCCAGACTTCAGTTGCCTCATATGCAGAGAAAGCCCAAAGACTGCCCAAGCTAAGCGAGATATTCTTCAGGGAATTTGACACAGGATCTGCATGCAGTTCTTCAGCCAGATGTGCTTCTCCCTGACATGCTCAGCATGGCTGGGATGTGCACACGGTGGGGGAGGCGTGCACTTCCTGCCCCCTTCAGAGCCACATGTAAACTGTGAATGCATCAAAGTGATTTCCGAACAGAACTCCTTTTTATTTCTGGGCACATTTAATCTGGAGGGTCTCGAGACAAGAAATGCAAGACCATGTTGCATAATCATAAAAGTAAGGCTACTTTACTGCTACATTACTCCTCTGAAATAATTTGCCTTTCTTTGTAATCCCTGCATAAAACCAATGAACCCATTTATTGAAATTAATACTTTATAATAAACATCTCAACTACTGCATGTAAAATACTTCACCATTCTCAAAACGTCCCCTTAAACTTGTTTCTTGAAAAACAATGTGGCATATAACATCTTGGAAGCAGTGCTTTAAGAGTTACATAATCAGATTTTTCTGTTTTAACTTCCTTCCTACAGAAAGTAATTTTTAATCGAAGCAGGAGGCAATGAAATATTTACAGTTCGGCACTGAGATAACATGTCCCATGGGTGAACATGCTTCAGCAGGTGTAAGAAGACAGAAAGCATTTCTGTACTCTAAAAAATAAACAAAGGTGTGTTCTTTTAACATCTTGCTTCTTGTTTCCAGAGATTAGAGTATTCAGAGTCATGCTAACAACATTTTTATCAACAGCATTGTACAAAAAGTAGAACAGTAAAGGAATTGCGAAACTGTCAATTTCAGTTTCTTTCACTTTTACTTTCTTCTGCCCTTCAGCTCCTTTCACCCATTTCTGGATCCTTTTGTGATTTATTTATTTCTAAGAAAATATTGCACAGAAATATGTATACAGTTCTACAGGCATTTCAAATAATATATACTTCTTTACATAATATCTGCTTTTTTGCAAGCAGTTCTCCCTTAGATCATTCCCCATTTTGCACTAATATATGCATTCTTGTGCATATGCTTTCCCAGCACTTCTGTGAGTATTTTATTTTTTATTGTTCAGAAAACTGTCCACAAAATCTATAAAAATGAGAACACTAAAGCGCACATTTCTTCAGATCATGGGCCTGATCCAGGTTGAGACATACTTAGAGAAGAACCACTGAAATCAGTGTGAAAAGTGACTCATGACTAACTTATCCTATTGATGTCACTGGGAAATCATGTGGGATGATAGTCCTACAGACTGATTCAGGGAGTATAAATTTGCTAAGTAAAGATCAGGGGTG
>NW_025335440.1:16217967-16241204 GCF_004798865.1 Varanus komodoensis | reverse complement strand
CACCCCTGAATATAGGAACTGAAATAAAATCTTCCTCGCCTATTGCTTTACTTCAAATTGTCCTACACCAGGCCTGCTGATTCTGTAGAGTCATCCCCCAGACCTCTGTCCCAGAGTTATGTCCTTTTGCAACACTGGTAAGCCCATCCTCTGCCGAGCCATGCCCGCCCCCCCCCCCTCCGCAGAGGACTTGGGTGGTAGTGGGGTGGGGGACACGATATGGGAGAGGGAGTCACAAAACTCCACACAGCCTGTGATTCCAAGCAGAAACTGAAGCCCCTGAAAACTGTATTCTGCCCTTCTGATTTATTGTACTGGGTGGTCGCTGCAGTTGTGTGTTGCAGGTTTTGCTAATGCTGGGGTTTGTGTGTTTAGAATGATTGATGTGGTTCGGGGTTTTTTGCCACACTGGTTTTTATTATGTGAGTTTTACTACTGTGTGTTGCTTCTGGAAAGCCCCTGCTCTGGAAGTCAGTCAATAATGATTTTAAATAAAATAGATATGAAAAACAGATAGAGGACTGTCCTCTGAAAAGCAGAGCATGTGGCCACCCTCGCTGCTACCAAGAGGTTGGACCTTTTGCCCTGTAGAATTTTTTTTTCTGCAGCATTGCATTTCTGCAGACTGCAGGAATGCAACGCAACACAACACAATGCAAAACAGGGCATTACAAAAAAAGCAGTACCATAGCACACCAGAAACAGTGCGTTATAGTGACTGCGTCTCAGAGATCTCCATTCCAGTCCCCACTCAGTCATGGCGCTCAGTAGGTGACTTTGGGCCTCTCACAGACTGTCAGCCTAACCTACTTCAGACGGTTGTTTTTGAGAGGATAAAATGCACAGTAGGAGAACCTTGTAAACCCACTTGATTTCCTTGCAAGAGAAAGAAAGTGGGATATAAATGTAACATGTTGATGATCCTCTTCTACCCTCTTCTCTTCTTTGCAATTTTTATTATATTCTTAGTATGCTGAGTAGGCAAAATATTTTTGGAATCTTCCCCACTCCATTTTCATGCTTGCGAAATAGCTACAGTAAAATGGCTCAAGTAAGAGCTCAGTATCTAATGGAATAATAAAAATACAATTTATACAGCATATAAAAGGCACGATAGTCTCTGTGTGTGTATTAGCCAGAAAAAATATAGGCAGCTGTACTTGGCTACAGTTGGATCAAAGGTCTTCAAGACTGCGACACAGAAAAGAAATGAAAATCATCACTCCATCATATCTTTCATATGCCCATCTAGGTGAATAAGATAGTCATGGTGGTTTTGAGTGAGAACATGACCCGGCAGAAAGAGTAAAACTTCCTCTTTCCCTCTGAATAAGCTTTCCCAGAAGGATGCTCTTTTGATGTCAAATCCTAGCTTGGCCTTGTACGTTAGGATCCAAATCCAGATGGGAGGCATGGAGTGGGGAGGGAAGCACCGTACATGACATCCAAAGCGCATCACAAAGGCAATTTCCCCTAAGATGGGCTTATAGTTTGGGCATCTGGGGAAATAAGGTTGCCATCCTGTATGATCTTACTTGGGAGAAAGTCCCATTGAACTCAGCTGGATTTTCCTCTGAGAAGACCTGGAGTGGATTGCACAAGAGAAAGAGGGCGCTCTACCCTCTTCATCACAGGCAATGCTGTTCATTTTTCCTTCCCCCGAAAGACTTGAGGTCTTTTCTGTACGCAGAATTCCTTTTTGGAACACAGAGCAGAGGGACTGTGAACTATTTGCTGTGGTCAGACTGCTTTACACCGTGTGGTTGGTTAACTCCAGTGGGCTGAAGTAGCAAGCAAGGTGGCAGTTACTTAATTTCCCAAAGGAAAAGATAAAATAAAGGGAATTTTTTCGAGGGGAAAGGATGTTATTGAAATATGCAGAAATAGTCTTACAAAAAGAAGCAAAAGATAGACAAACTGCTAAAAAAAGAACAAGTTCTTCATATTCAGAGAAAATGTAACAGTTAAAGTACTATTTGCCATTAAAAATAAAAAATAAAACTTTAAAGACATTTAATACCCACATATTAAATCTCCTTGCTAATGACTTACTAGTTTTAAATACTTCACAGTAATGATTTATGTAATTTGAAGTGGTTATTTTCCATACTTCATTACTTTTCCCCAAATGATCATTGATTTGATAATTAGTTGATCTTTTAAAGCCTGCAGACATGATGCCCTTGAAAATATTTTAAATGTCTTGTTCAGGGCAAACATAAATTAACATCCTCCTCCTGCCATTCAGTGGCAATTTTAGGGGATTTTATCTCTCATTGACTCTCAGTATTTTTTATCATTTTTATGCAGTTGGACACAGTTCTCTAAAATCAAAACTACAGGAATATCTAAGCCAATAAAATGTGTTTCTGTGCTCAAAACTTAACTAAATATACCTTTGATTATACCTTATGTTCCTTGTGACACAAAAGGGCTCCACGGTTTTCTACCATATGCCACATTTTCACATGATTTATTCCTATAAGAAGCTGCCCACCAAGTGTGGTCAGAAGCCCCTTTTAAAAGAGGAGAGTCCTCTATCTTAAGGGTTGTTCAGCTCAGTTCCCATTTAAAGATCAAGTACCCTTTGAAGGATGATCCAGGCCTTGAAGTTGTCCATCAGCAGAATCCACATAGCTGAATGAGCAAGGCGTACCGTTCATGTGATTGCCATCTTCCACGCTACGGTGAGATGCACCGGGTTTCTGTTTTGCTTATGATCATTCTTTCTTAATTCACATCCAATGAGATAAGCTAGCACATCACATTGTTATGCAGAGCACTGTCCTCTGTTTCCATGACTGGTATGCGGCCACCTTACTGTTGGCCCACCTGGTGAAATGAGGAAGGTCATGAAGAGAAGTCCACACTGTCGGTGCAAAACTAGCAGCCTGGTTTCTTGCTGAGACAAGGCCATGTGACAACAGCTGAGTGGAAAGAGCATTGCTGGAGAGATGGCTTGGGCATGTCGTGATGCCATCTAGAGGGTCAACCACAACATGCAGTATTCTCTCATCTGTCTGTGGCTTTCCCAGGTCTCAGACAAAGGCTTTCCCCCTTTGCTTGCTGTGCCTTTTTGACAGAAAATGCTGAGATTGGACAGAAAACAGCCTGCATGCCAATCACACAGCCATCCTTCACTCCTTGTGGTAGGGGAGCTTTTCGTTGCTATGGGCTCATAGCCGAAAAAGTTATGATGGCAAAGTCTAAGGAGAAAGTCAGCGGAACACAGATGGTGCCTAAACATGGGTTGCCTAATACATTTAAATTCATTTAATTCTAGTCTTTTACATCGCTACTGCATCTCAATAATGCTTCATCAGTGTACCTAGTGCTTGTCAGTCATTCCAATGCCATTGCAATCATTGGGCAGACCACTGAAAGGTTTACTTCTCACTGAGCAATTGATTAGAATCCTGTCTCCTTTCCCCCATTATATTCCCCTGTATAGTGACACTGAAGAGACTTTGATTTGGGTCCAGACTTAGCCGTGGGTAGAATAATGGAGCTACTGAAAGAATATGATTTATGCTCATTGTGATGAACTTTCCCTTTCGATTTCAACACATCTGCTCTAAGCATGGCTAAATCTGGATCCAGCCCTTCTAAAAGTAAGAAAGGGAAGGGAACATTTACTGAGCGGCTCCTGCCCTCCACCATGACAAGGAGACCTTGAGATCTATCACTTTCTTCTGCTGACTTTATTTTCATCTCCATTCCCTTCATCTCCCCACATGATACATCCAGCCAATCTCACCTCCTGCACATGATTTGATTGCACTGTTTGATTCTGTATTTCTTCAGACATTGCAATAGCATTTGGTTTCAAAAATGAACTGATGCACCAAACCTGGTCAATGTTTGGTCCTGTAGAATGTATAGCAGTTCTATACTTTCTGTATACGCAACACTTTCTGCTTGTTTTGCATGGACATGATTTCGCATGGTTCTCTTTCTTATCCCCTTATCATACTAAGATCCAGGATCCCCCATGCAACCGAGTGGTGAAAGACTGGGGGCAGACAAAAGGAAGCACCTGTTCATGCAACACAAAGTAGGATTATGGGACTTGCACCCACAAGATTTAGTGATAGATGCCAATGTGGACAGCTTTGAAAGGGAAATAGACCGATTCATGGAGCAGAAGGACACTAATGGCTACTAGTTCTGATGGCTATACATTATTTCCAGGATTCAGAGGCTCCTCTGAATGCTACTCGTGAGGGAATGTGAGTGGGAGGATGCTGTAGTCCTCATATCCTGGCTGCGGACTTCCCATAGGCATCTGGTTTGCCGCTGTGGGGACCTCATGCTGGACTGGACATACCTTTGGATACTTCCTCTGCTTGTGTGTGTGCATGCCAGTCAATTCCTTTCTAAGCCAGGGGTCCCTGGTGCAGCCCCCACAGGCACTAAAGCTGTGGCACTAAAGGTTCAAAAAGCTGGAAACAGAGGAGGGCAACAAGGATGATCAAGGGACTGGAGACCAGCCCTGTCAGGAGAGAGTGGATGAACTGGGCATGTTTAGCTTCAAGAAGAGAAGACTGATCTGAAGACTGATGTGAAGTACTCTTCAGTTACCTGAAAGGTTGTCACACCGAGAAAGGCCAGGATCAACTCTTAATCCTCTAAGGGTACAGGACACAGAATAAGAGGCTCAAGTTACAAGAAGTCAGATTCTGGCCTGATATCAGGAAAAATTCCCTGATTGATAGAGCAGTGCAACAACGGAACGCATGTACCGGGGAGGCTGTGGGCTCTCCCACACTGGAGGCCTTCAGGAGGCAGCTGGGCAGCCAGCACTGAGCGGGGGGTGGGACTCCATGGCCTTCTGGCCTCTTCCAACTCTACCATCTATGTGCTTCAGCGCTTCTGCATGCTCATCACCCCCAGGGATCTGTACTGGAGGGGCTTCCACCAGGGCTCTCTGCAGCAAGTCACATGGCTGGCACCTAGTGGTCTGGTTCGGTCTGGTTGCTCCATAGGGAAGAGGGCTGATACACTGCCAGTTCCATTTGGCCTGGATGGTAGGAATTTGGGTCCCTAGGACCTTGGGGGCTCTTTCACTATCTTTCCATAATCCTACATTTCCTGGGAAGCCAATGACCTGATTTCCGAGAGCAATGGATGGTGAAGGATTGCTACACATCTGGAACTAGCACAACATTTCCTTAAATTACTTCACCTGTTCCCTACTTCCAATGTGAAGGAAGGGGACCTAAATATACGAACATAATCTAAGGAACCTGCAAGTGCTGCCATGTAAAATTGGAGGGGCAAAGCAGCGCTGATTGGGATTTTGCCAGCACAGCTGGAACTGTGGCCAGCCACTTACGCAGCCAGTGATGCAAACACCAGGCATGCACTGAGCAGCCATAGTTCCACTATCCAATTCCATAGTTCCACTATTCAAATTACATTGCTGCCTGGATGAGGGTCTGAACAGGGCCAGTGCTTCCAGTTTTGTGCTACAGAAAGCCTGAAGTTGATTTTCTTTCCACAGGACAGGTCCTCAGCTGGCGTAAAGTAGCATAGCTTTTGATTAAGTCAGAACCAAAAAAAAGGGGGTCTTGATTTGACTTTGACAGAGCCGTGCCTGTTTGCTTCATTGACTTTACTGAGAGCAAGTCATGGCCCATTTTATGGTTTTGTGCAGTTTTACTACCTCAAGTGATTTCTTCAAAACACAGACAAGTTATCTGACAAATTTCACAGTCAGTTTTTGTTTTTAAAGGCCATTTGATACATTTTTGACCTCTGTCAAAATAGGCCCCTTAGCATGGCTGGAGTAACCATGCAGCCAGCAACTCTGGATCGGAATGGCTGTGCAGTGAAGGAGTTCCAAACCCTTGTTTATATGTGCCAAATCTATCATTTTCATTGTAAAACACAGAGCGGCCCAATGGGAAGTGAAGGATGCTTTTATAAGGTCTGTAGACCTGAGCTTCATTCTTCTTACTCAAGTCCACCTTATCCAGCTCTAAGAACCAAAAGGCTAAAATGAACAGAATGTATCTTCTAGACTTCTACTTAACCTAGATCCACCATGGGGTAATTTGTGAGGCAAGCAGAAGAATGGTCCCCTTAGGTTCCAGACAGCCTGCTGTAAATCTTTCAGGTAACTGTAGGGAGTGGTTCACATGACTTATGTGTTTTGGAATAAGAGGGAAGTCCCTGGTGTAAGAACAGCAGGTTCCTGGCTATTGCATAGTTCAGCTATAAGACTTGATTAACATAATATAGGGGTGGTTGAAGGCTGATGCTATTGACAAAGCAGAAGTCATTAAAACCCTGGTGGAATTTCTCCCCCAAATTGTGAAGATATATATATATATATATATATATATATATATATATATATATAGCTTTATAACAGGTCCTTTGAGATGAGAACTGTAGTGAAAGATACTTAACATTTATACAGCGCTTCACTCACATTATCTTGATGCAGTACGTGCATCAACCCTTTAAGGCAGCTTAGTACTATTATTCGTAGATTGTAGGTGAGGGTTTGAGAATGAAAGATTGTATGTAGCCTAACAATACCAAGGATGTTCATGGCAGAGGTATGAGATCTGAGCCAGCAAAATTCCTGATCTGCCGTTCAATCTGTTGGCCACTAAACTACCCATCAAGTTGTGTAGCGCATGGCTAGCAGGTGCCTATTTCCCCTACATTCCCCAATGTTGTACGTTCCCCTAATGTTGTACATCATAATGCACGTTACAAAGTGGTCTCCGGTACTTCCCAAACTTGTGGGAACGCTTGATATAGTAGTAGTAGGCACTGCATCATAGAGCGTTTCTTTGTCCTCAAGTAACAGACCTGGACAAAAGTTGCATGGAAATATCACCGTGTCTAGTACTGCCATACTAACATGGGGATAAGTACTGCCTGCAGATGGGACAAGGCAGTGCCACCAGGTCCACTCGGAAAGAAAGGGATCCACACAGAGCTCAGAGCCTCTCTCCACACTCACTGAAATGACCTACACTTCAAAGTGAAGATTAAACTTGAGTTATTCCACAATATTGAGCCAAAGGGAAGGAACTCCAAATGAACATGGATCTTAGATGTGGTAATGATTTTGCTATCCTAATGATTTAGCCTTCTCAGACATATAGTTAAGGTCAGAGCATCTACCACTTGTGATCTACAAAATCAAAATAGCCATACACCATGAACGGACGCCACTACCCATTTTTGGATCCACAAGGCAACAGTGCAAGAGATTTATCAAGCCCACAGTGGGCCACCATGCATGGTTGGTGGGCAACATTCAGACTACCTGCAGTTGTGTATGGATGAGTCAGGAGGTGGCTTTGCACAGATTCTTGTGCCTTGGCAATATTTTTGACATACCATTTTTGTGAAATAATGTCATTTGCATATATAGAAAACCTGGTGAAGATCACCTCATGGTTGGCATTGGTCTGCTGAACCTTTGAAAATCTGCTTGCTTAACCCTGAATTTGGCAAACATTTGAAATGAAAATACATCAATCACCTGTATACTTGACAAGAATGAAAAATCAAGATCCTTTGTTCACGAAAGAGACTCTCACAACCTAGATATGACCTACCATCTTAAGACTAATTTATCTCAGACAAGATTTGATCTAGTGCTCATCTGTAACCATTAGCAACAGAGAGCAAAATAATATACTGCTGAGATAGCTTTTGCAATAAAAGAGGAGAAAAATAATTTCTAATCGATTTGGTTTTATTTTGTATTCTTGGTAATAAAAGTTAAGCATGGCATCCCTTCTCTCTTTGGACCACTCATTCCAGGCAGCTGTAGAGTCAGAAGAGCAATGGAACATGCGCAGGGCCCTCTTCTGACAGCATCTAGTGCAATAGTTTGTCTCACAGGAGTTTACAGGCTACCATGGCAATTAACATTGCAGATCACCCACATATTATTCAATAATAAATATAATGACAGTCATTTGGGGTTGAGACGTCCACACAGCAGGAACGTTTGAAAGCTGCAGTGTGGCTGAGTGTCCTGTTTTGGGCTGGAGTTGAACCATTTAGACACAGCATTTGTGTCTGAGGATAGATGGACCACATTTTTAACAGTTCTTTGTAGTGGAGGCTGGTGGCTTCAAGGTCAGAGGTGTGATGGAGCCACCCCATGCAGCAGTCTTAGCTTTCAAGGAGCTGTCCATGGTGGTGGGCTTCATGCTAGACAGTTTCAACACCAAGGCTAGCTCCTTTAAAGTTCAGATTGAAACCCACAGTGGAAGCTCCGGCTACCTGCTCACACAGTTTAAAATACTATGGCATTAGCAACCTAGTTCTGTTTAAACTGATCTCCTCTTGTGGGAGACTCGTGGTGGGTTGGGAGGACGGGGAAGCAGCAGATGGTGTACCCCAACTTGAAAATCTCTCTCTCTCTCTCTCTCTCTCTTTGTGTGTGTGTGTGATGTTTATGGACATGATATTGTGCAGCCTGATGTGAAAAATATGGTGGCATACACACCCATTCCATGCACAGAAGGTATGTGGTCTGCCAGTTGACACTTTCTTCAGTTGTGAGAGGACAGTCTTTTCTGCTGTACCTGAGAGCACCAGAGTGGCTTAGGTGGTGCAGGGCAGAATGTGCAGGACAACGACTCTGTCCTTTAACGACTCTGTCCTTCTCGTTCCCCAGGCTGATATTCCTCTCTGAGGGCTGTGCTTCCTCTGCCTAACAGTAGGACTGGTCCTGTGTGGGTTTATTTGCCTGACACATTTCCTTCCAACCTCTCCTCAAAAAGACATGGTGGAAAGGCGCAGTAATATAAGTAATCCAAGGATGAACTGCCATCAAAAAACTAAGAAAGCCTAAAAGCAGCCTAGGTCAAAATACTCAAAGACCCCAAGGGAACAATTGGAAATTCTGACAAATATCAAGCATTCATGAACTTAGTTAACTGGAAAAAGGAGGGTCTTCACAATATCATGTGATAGGCCATTGGTGAGATAGTCCAGTGGGCTTCCCTTGGAAGGGAGTTCTAAAGTTGGGGTGCAGCTACTGGAAGGACTCGGATCTTGTTCTTTCACCCCAGGTCAATAATTTCAGCAGCTGCTGAGGCACCGCAGAGGGCATTGTTACCAATGCGTGCTATTTGGAAGTGGAGAGATCGAAATTGCGGTAAACTTAATTGCATTTAACTTCTTGCTTCATCAATAGTATTCTGCAACCTGAATAAAACACAAAACTGAATACTGCTCCCCCATCTTACAATTTAAAAACCCATCCCATTTTCTAGACTTCATGCAAGCATGACAATCCATTGAATAAAATAGGCTCGCACATCTAAACTTTGCTTTTTTGCTGTTCTTCTCACTTCTGTAATATCCTTCATAAATATTTCCAAGAGCCTTTTTATTTGTGCCTTGGCCATTATTTTTACCCTGATTGATCGTGAGAAAAATTAGCTCCTGTGAAGCTACCTTGTACAAAGCTAAAATATTTCATTACCAAAGAAATGCTATATAACCTTACTCAGTGCATTTCAGTCGTTCGATGGCTTTGCAGATTTTTTTTAAACAGAAAAATCAATTTCAATTGTATTTTATGTTATTAGATTGTAAGCAATGCACTAAAAATTGTAGCTGTAAGCTTAAACAGTACAATGAACAAAAAATACCTACAGTAATAAATCAGACCTACTTCTAGCATTACTGAGCTGCCTGGTTGTTTGCAATGTTGCTTTGGCAGTGCTCATTCTAGCAGTAAGCAAAGTGTTTGAATCAGCAGTTCCAAGCTTATCTCCTGCATTCCAAAATGAAAATGCCCCAAACTCAATTTCAGGGGTTTCAACGAGAGGATGTTGTCCCATCTTGCAAAAGACTTTGCTGTGTTATGTTTTCTGGAGATGCTGTCGCTGTGAACAGTAGCTCCATCAAGGCGACACAGTGGGGCACAGGTCTAGGGCCCTGAATGAGCAGGAGGGCCCCAGATGCAACAGGCCTGTCTCACCATATCTTGAAATGACTGTAAAGTAATGCACAGTAGGAAAACAAAACTCATGACTACAGAAGAACTACAGAACTGTAATGTCGACAATCAAGAAATAGAAATTATGAAAGATTTTTTATACCTTGGCTCAGTTATCAGTTCAGAAGGAGGTGGCAGACTGAGACTTGGAAGGGCAGCTATGAAAAAAGTATAAAAAATAATCAAATGTAAGGAAGTTTCATTGGAGACTAAGGCCAAGGTCATCTACACCATTGTACTCCCTATTCTAAGGAAGGTGTGAAAGCTTATAGGAGGCTTAATGGAGCTTAGGTATTGTGTTGAACTCTGTCCCCAACATGGGACATCAAGGACAGCTGCTATAAAGCTGAAATAAAAGCTGCAATGGATAAGGATTCCCAGTGACCAGCCTCCCTTGCCCTTCCATCTCAAGGGCAGGCAGTTTACAAGTTGAGAGGCCTTGCACAATCCCATGCTTGATTCAGCAGAAATAAAGCCCCACGACTCCCAGTCCCAGCATCCTCAAGCCAGCATGCTGCACCCTAATATTAATTAACTATCATAAATCTTGAAAGGGAAGCAGGACCCATCAGAGTGTGATAGTATCAGGTCAGCCCATATTACAAAAGACATGGGTTGCTTTACACCATAAGGGCTGAACAAAAGTTGTCACTGAGTGAATCTGCATGGGAAAAAGGCACAGTGATGTTCCGATTAGAGTGCTGAACTTGGATAATTTGCTTCTCCATGCGTTTGATTCATTTGATCATGAAGTGTACATGAAGCCAATCACAACTGTTCAGGAGCAGGACAGAGAGTGGGATAGAATTCTGAGAAAATTTGCAAAATATAATTCTTTTTAAAAAAGCATTGAAGAAAGCAGGATTGAAGTCTAGGGCTATCCTCAGTCCTACTGGAGCACCACTGTCAAATTGACCTCAACCTGATATCCTGTGGAAAAAAGACGTATGGAGAGGGGAGAGCTTAGATATCTAAAGTAATTTCAGTAAAACTGACCTGTTTAAAGCAACTGACATATTATGCTATCAAATGTCTGAGAGTAGAGAGCAATTTTAACCTAATGCTAAAAAGAGGACAATGGTGGCCCCAGGTGGACCTCAACAGGAACATCAAGAGGGCAAAGCTGAGAAGGTTCTAATCCTTCTTGAGCTTTTCCAAGTCTCCCTTGGCGGTAGCAGTCAGAGGAAGGCTCCAGATGGAGATCATGCTCTCTAGGTAGATTGAGGTCGGGAGAGGTGCTCCATCAGGTACAGTGGTCCCCAGCCTTGTAAGTGGCTGAAGCTGGTAGAAGGCACACCTGAGCCTCAATAGACAAAGAAATCCAGCTTCATAGAAATCGAAACCCATTTGAATCTGTCGCGAATTTCTTGAGCACCCCTAGCAGCAAGGCCCATGTTCCAACTTTAGCTGCACCTCTGCATTGCTACCATTTTGGAAATGGCCAGAATGTGGATTCGGGTGAATTGCTCAACTTTGTCTTATTTTCTTTAAGAGTGTCCTTTTTTTTTTTATTGCTTTCTCTCCTCTACCAGCCCACTGCTAGTTTTTTCCCTTCGAAACTCTGGAAAGCTGCCAAGGGGACACCCCAAGTTCGACAGCTACCAGTTTATGGGTGATTATAACTCTTTGTTAAAGCTGGGCCTAAGGATTCTGCTTAAATTTCCTGGCATTTGTACGGTGTCAAGTGCCCAGTAAATGACAATATTTTATGGCTACCCTCCCTTCTACACATCGCACTGCTGTATTGTGCTGAAACCATAAATAAAAATGTGGTGGGGGTGGGGGTGGGGGGAACTACCTCACAAGTACTTATACTTTATGGCTCTGTTGAAGGCTGCTGCTGGTCACGACACTGACTGCGCTGACGGCTTTCAAGGCTTCCCCCTCCTCCCCCGGTGCCAGGAATGAAATTAAAATGGGCAGCAGTGAATCTACACGGTGTCCATCAATGTTTCAGGGCTCCGACTGCATTCGCCCGAGCGAAGGGGATGCTGTGAAGGAGCTCATTTTCATGTAATAATCTGTGTTCTCTTTAAAGGACGATGGAGGTAGCTTGCAGCTATGATGAAAAGGGCAGCCAGGGAGGAATGTCGTTAGTAAAGGTGAATTATTTAACCGCAAAGAGTTGCTCCACATGATGTGGCATTTGCACAAAGGCCTGCCTCTCTCTCTCTCTCTCTCTCTCTCTCTCTCTCTCTCTCTCTCTCTGTGTGTGTGTGTGTGTGTGTGTGTGTGTGTGTGTTTGGGGTAGAGTTCAAAAGAATAGCTGTGCTTCTGCCTGCAAAAGAAACTTGGTAGTGATACAGACCGAGAGATGTGCTCAGTTTTGTGTGGCACATCAAGCAAGAAGGGCAACTGAAGCTGTACACCTCCACTTGCAAAGGCAGGAAATGGAAGGCCCTCTGGATGTTGTTAGACTTCACCAGCCCTAAACAGGTGAGCCAGAGGTGAAGGATGATGGGCACTGCAGTCTGAAATCAATCCAATTTGGGTGCATCACTGGGCTAACGTCACTGCACTCTGCAGGCATGCTCACAAGGGCCCCATGGTCCTTTCACCTGCTTATGCACACGGAGGTGTTAAACCACCTGGAATGGAAGAGGACTTTCCTCCTGGGTAAGCTTATGTAGGTGTGTGCTGTAAGATGCCTTCACTTTGCAGGCCTGTTCAAGTAGGTCATGCGCAGGCCAGGGACTGTGGGCCACCAACCATCATCAGCCCTGAGGGAGGCATGACGGAACTGGAGATCAGCACCAGCTAGAAAATGGCACGGTCCCCGCACCTGTCCTAGACA
Organism: Varanus komodoensis; assembly: GCF_004798865.1. Classification (NCBI taxonomy): domain Eukaryota; kingdom Metazoa; phylum Chordata; class Lepidosauria; order Squamata; family Varanidae; genus Varanus; species Varanus komodoensis. Next base: position 16,228,422 of record NW_025335440.1, on the reverse strand, counting down.
AACAGCCCTCCCCTCTCCTCCACAATTCTGCCCCAATATCCTGGCAACCGGGTCCTGGTAGAGAGATGTCCTTATGAGCCGGTGCACGATGGGGGAAGTTCTGCACTGAGGTTATTCCAGGAACGTAAAAAGGGAGTCATGCAGACACGTCCCGTTTGCAGCCAATCCAGAACAAGTATGAAGGCAAGGCGTGTGTTTGTGTTTGTAGCAATGTGAATGTGTGAATGATCATGTTAGAAAAAAAGGCATTTCAAAACATTCATTCCTGTAACAAACATACAAACAGCCCTTCAGGCACAAATGCATTTTCACACTTTGTGGAACAAATGTGTACACTTTTGAAAAATATGCAAAGACATACACACGTTTCCCATTCAAATGAGCCCCCACCCAGAACATCTCCAGGCAGAAAATGAAAATGAACGTAGAACTGAGAGTCAAAGTGACTTTCAGACCATTTAGGCGAATTAAACAACAATAGTTCTCCAGTCCCTAGGTAAGTGTAATTGTGCTCCCTGAAAACAAAACAAAAACAATAGGTTTGTGGCTGTGTATACATTATGCAAATCAACCATTCATTCATACCATTTCTTAGCTTGCTCAACCAAAAATATTCCCTGAGTGGCTTGCATTATCCCCATACTGCAGATGGGGACACCGAGGCTGGCAACATAGGAAACTGCTTTGTATTGAGCCAGACCTTTATTCTAGCTAACCCAGTGCTGTCGCCACTGACTGGCAGCAGCCCAAAGATGCAGAATGTTTGGCAGCCCCAGCTGGAGGTTCTGGGGATTGAATCTGAGGCCTTGAGTATGCAGAGCTGGTCCCGCACCACTGAGCTATGGTCCCGACAGATAGATAGGCTGGCTTGTCTGAGGCCACCTAGTGAGTTCACAGGGGACGGGCTAAGCTCAGAATGGAAGCTTCCTGGTTCCTAGTCCAGTCTTCACCATGGAAGAGATGGCACGTACATTTATGATTCCAGTTACCTCTGGTGTTCTGTTTAAATGAAAGCTCCCGCGTGGAATATATAACCTCAGCTGTGAAATGACGACTTGGGAGTTAATTGTTTCATTATTGCAACCATGAAATGCTTTAGATCAGTCCTCAGTCACACATAAAATGTTAACAATGCCAACTTTTGTGCTGAAGATACAACGAAGACAAAAAAAAAAACCTGATGCGTTAGCATTAGCAGTTTAGGTCTTGATTACTGAAACAGAAAATTCATGTTGCGGCAGTAGGAAAGAAGTCATTTATTTGTGTGTGTGTGTGTGTGTGTGTGTGTTGCTAGAAGGTACATATTTTGCTGAGAGAAAGAGCATTTGCTTTCCAATATGCTGAAATCAGCAAACATTTTAAAATTCTAATAATTTTACAAGTGTGATCACCAAAATTCACTCTCGACTGAAAATTAATGACCTGTACTAAACCATAGACAGTATTCTTCTGAACAATTTAAGAAGACTGCATTACAATACAGCACAAATAGAATTACTGTAATGGCACAGTGCAATGGAAAATTCTAATTTAATTATGGTGTAAGCAATATATGTGAACACATGAATATTGCTTCCATATTGTACTTTGATCTTGTACAGGAGTTACTTAGAATTCTGTCTCCATCAATGTTCTCACAAAAAGACAAAAGATGTTTGGTGTCATCCTGGCAAGGGAGAAAGAAAGAGATCTGTCTGTCTGTCTGTCTGTCTGTCTGTCTGTCTGTCTATCTTATCTGTTAGATACGTATGATTTATATTGCTGCAATCCTACACACTTTCTGACTTGACAGTAAATTTCATTGGATGTGGTAGAGTACGCATTGGCCACAGAATGAGGAAACATACATGGAATTTGCCTGGGAGATGAAAAACTGTTAAACAAGGCAGGCCTGCTCAAAGTTAAGTCTCATTGAGTTCAATAGAGTCTATTCCCTCATAGTGATAAAGTGACTTTAAGGATAAATTCGCTCAGATTTGCTACAAATTGGACTCCACAGTTAGGATTATTCCTCTAGTGAAGGTGTTCAAGGCACTGCCTAGTCCATCTTTGTTGGATAGGTTTCAATTACTGTGGCCTGAAGATGAAGACAAGGTGCTTGGACAAGACTGACCCACTGCCTGTTCACTTGACCCTTGCCCTTTATCACCAAAGCCAAGGGCAGGATGCATACCTGAGGGAGAGGCTGGTTCCTGCCCCCCTGAAGAAGGTGGCTATTATGTCTTTCCTAAGGAAGGCAAACCTGGACCCAGAGGTTGCCACCAACTATAGACCAGTGGCTACTATCCCGTTGTTGGGTAAGGTGCTTGAGCAGGTGGTAGCTGGACAACTCCAGGCACTTTTGGAGGAAACTGACAATTTGGATCCATTCCAGTCCAGTTTCAGGACTGGTTTTGGGACCAAAAGGGCCTTGGTTGCCCTGTATGATGACCTGTGCCAGGAAAGGGATGGGGGAGTACATCTCTGTGGCTTCTTGTGCTCAGTGGCTTTTGATACCGTCAACCATGGTATCCTTCTGTATAGGCTCACTGAGCTGAGGGTTGGAGGCACTGCTCTCCAGTGGTTCTGCTCCTCCTTGGTGAGCTGATTCCAGAAGGAGGTGCTGGGGGATTATCGCAATTATACCATGGAGTTCGCAATTATACCAGGGTTCCATATCATCCCCCATGCTGTTCAGTGTCTACGTGGAACCACTGGAAGGGGCCATTTGGAGGTTTGGGTTGAGGTGTCACCAGTATGTGATGATGTCCTGCTCTACCTCTCCTTTAACTCTAATCCAGGTGTGGTGGTGGCCATTCTGAATCAGTGTCTGGACACTGTGTCTGGATGAGGGCCAACAAAATGAGACTTAATCCAGATGTTGGCAGGTGGTTCCCAGTAAGTGATATCTGCCTTGTTCTGGATGGGGTTGCACTCCCCCAAATGACAGGGTGTGTGGTTTGGGGCTGCTTCTCAACCCAGAGTTATCTTTGGAGTTCCAATTGAATGCTGTGACTAGGAGCTCCTTCCACCAGCTTCAACTGGTCCATCAACTAGTCCATACCTGGATGAGCATATTAGCAACAGTAACCATGCTCTGCTAACCTCTTGGTTCGATTATTGTAATGTGCTCTACATGGGGCTAGCCTTTAAGATGGTCTGGATACTTCAGTTGGTGCAAAATAGAGCAGTCAGGCTATTGATGGGGACCAACAGGCATGGCCATAAAAAGCCTGGACATCTGAAGGAGCGTCTCCTTAGATATGCACCTTCTCGAGCCTTAAGATCTTCCAAGGAGGTCCTTCCTCAGGAGCCCTCTTTGAAGAATGTCAGGGGTCTTTTCTGTGGTAGCACCCAGCTTTGGAACCTGTTCCCCAGACAGGTTCATTTTTGTGCCAGGCCAAACCCTTTTTATTCACCCAGTTTTTTAAGGTTTCATGACTTTTTAAAAGTTGGAATTTTAACATGTTTTTTATGTTGTGTTATAACTGTGCTATTACTGTTGTGAGCTGTTTCAAGACCTGTTTTGGTATAGATGGGATATACATGTTTTAAGTAAGTGAGTAAGTAAATAGTGTGCATAGCATTGTTGCCTAAATTTATTCCTGTAGAAATAACTCAGTCAGCTGACTGGAGAGAGGAAACATTGATTTTCTGGTCTCTCCTCCCATCTTTGATAAGGTTCTCTTAATAGACAAGGCAAAGGCAGCAAAGCGAGCAAGCAAAGTCCCTAGCAGGGAAAAATCTAGAGATTTCCAGTAGCTGGAAATACTGAAGGAGCAAACATTCAGCTGTACGTTTTATTTACAGAGCTGCAGACCAGAGCAATGAGGCTAAATTATCGAACCTTTCAACAAGTTTTAAAATCACAGATAAAAATCTCGGTCTCTCCAATTAGTGCAATTATGTGCGGCTATTAAAGTTCCACTGCATGCACTTTGCTAGGAGATAGAAGTGCCCACGTTGCAGTCTGATGTTTGTTAAAAAAAAAAACCTGTTTCCAAGGCAACTGCAGCTTCCTCAGATGGTGAGGTGACATTCCTGACATTTTTATCAAGCTTTGACCCCTGCTACTTATTACAACTGGTGCAGCTTGGAAAATGAGAGTAAAAATGGTTTCATTGGAATGACATTTGTATGCCACCTCTGCAAAAGTTCATGCATTTTCTTCTGGTGTTGGGGCCTGGGAGTATTTGCTCTGCATGTCACATAGGGAAGGGGCCACAACAAAATAAAGGGAGGGAAGGCGGGAGGGAGGGAGGGAGGGAGGGATAGCTGCCTACATAGCTATACATGAAACTAGCATGGTGAGCCACCTTTGCTAAGCAGGGGAGGTAGGAGCCTGCAGCTGGATGGTGACCATATTTGGTAGCAGAGCAGGGGATTGTATTTAAAAGCTTGAAGCCCCTTTCTAACTTTTCTCTCCTCTCCTCTCCTCTCCTCTCCTCTCCTCTCCTCTCCTCAGTGATGCATTGCAGCCAACTTTCCCCCACAAATGCCACTACTTGAGCTCTGTACATAATGGAAAAAACTACAAAACCATATCTGCCATTGAATTAACTCCATTCAACACATCCTGTGCCGGCTGACAAATGCTGGGACTGGCTGGACATTTTTTTTTGCTCTGTCTAAACACACATAGGATTGCACCCTTAGAAAGACACACTATGGATACAAAATGTGCGCTCTGTCACTGAATTCCAACTTAGTGGTTTGGGCTGGAGATCTCATCTTCTGGCAATATCTCCTGTTTCATTTTGGACTGTTTCATCATAGGCTTTTCAAGGTAAGAAAATCCACAAGGGCTTTAGCATTGCCTTCTTCTGTGCATTACTAACCAGAGTAAGCTTGAGCCTCACTGCCATTATCTGTGAAAGCTGTTCTGCTGATGTCACCTTCAACTACTGGTGCTGCCCAGTGGCTGCCCTTCAGGAATTTCTCTGCCCCCATCAGCATCGGCGATTTCCATTCTGTTCTGCTGGCGTGACCATTACTCCTGAAGAGGGTGGATGCATCTTAGCCTGGGATCCCAGCTTTGATCATTCCTCCTTGGGAACCCTGCCAAAAGATCAGCTTAGTGAAAGAGTCTGGCCTCCTGGCAGCATTGCTCTTGGCTTTCATGGTGAGGGGGACACTTTCAGACCCCCTCACCATGTTCAGGTGTGTATCCCAGAGTGAGTTGTGAGTGAGAGGTACAAACAGCTAAATGCCAGAGCTTGCACGATCCATATGGAATAGATTGGCCATTATCTCTAAAACATCTCTCTTTCTTCGGTGCCGTATCATTAATGTGTGCAGAAGCCATACCTTCATCTCCCTGTATGAAATAGCTCCTCAATGCACTCTTCGGCGTGACCTGTGGCTATGCGCCTGCCTACACAATGACATTTCTATTGGTGCCCATGTCATTAGCAGAGGTGTGCGTAATTATGTGTTAAATATTAGCTCATCACCAATCCTGATGGGTGAATGTATGCTCTACATGATTCACTGGGTTTCTTTTCCTCCAAAAGACGCTTATTGCTGATTATGAAGATTGACGGGGTCTGTTATGCCCATTTATTTATACATTAAAGATAAAAATAACATCTACACCGAGAGCACCCTAATCCTCAGCAATTTTTTAAATGATGGATATGAGCATGGTGGGATCATTGTGTGGCATTCTGTGGGGAGTGCTGGAGAGGGAAGGGCTCAATGAGCCAGTGAAGTTCGTGCAAACCAGTATCAGCTGGTCCAGGTTTGCTTGCTTGCTTGCTTGCTTGTTTGTTTGTTTGTTTGTTGTCCTACAGCTTTCCGGGGTAGGTGAAAGAGGCCTTTCTTGTTCAAAGGAGCATATCTGTATTTATTTATTCATTAATTATATTCTATCTCACATTTTTTCTTGCAAGGAATCCAAGGCCGTTTACATGATTGTCCTGCTCCTCTCCATTTTATCCTCAGAACAACCCTGTGGTCCACTGTTCTGAGCATGTTCTGCTAACTGAACAGTATCGAAATCCCTAAATAAACAGTTAATAAATAAACAAACAAACAACCCTGTACAGTATGCTATACTGAGAACCAGTGAACGACACAAAGCAGGGACTAGAACTCTGATCTTCCAATTCCCAGTCCATCACTCCAACCCTGATACCACACCGGTTCCCCATTTTTATATCTCCTAGGCAATTCAGGCAAAACATGGAAATTACATTTCCTATTGTTTCCTGAATCCCAGCAATGATGCTTGCAGTGGCACCAAGTTCAAAGCCCCTCTAGGTCAGCCTCTTCCAACTGGCACTGTCCAGAGGCTGTGGACTTTAAATCCCACTGGGGCCAACCAGCTGGATCAATATTCAAGAATGTTGGGGCTTGTATTGGCAAACATCTGCAGAGCATCGGGTTGGAAGAGGCTGCTCTTGGTAATGGTGGCGCCCCTGGAAACCATGTTTCCCAAGCCCAGGACACTGCTGTACAAGGTCACAGCAATGCCGCTTCTTGAGTTTTACTGGATCATTTCCTGGCGTTTGAGGAAAGAGACCTAGCCCAGTAATATTGCAAGGGTTGCTGCTGTTTGCATGTAGATGGCCCCATGTGCAACCATCCAGGTCCAGGATTTTGATCTTAAGAGAACATTTTACTAATGTATTGGCCTCAGGGAAAGCATTTTATTAATGTACAGCACTCCTGTAGCAGCCAGCTTATGAGCTCACCCCAGCACCCACTCGAAATTCCAAATGTGCTCACTGATCTGGAAAGGCCTGAGAATCCCATGAAAACCTGGATGAATTTGGAGGGGGTGCAAACTCAGCCCTGCAGTTTCCATCCATCAACCCTATACTGGCTCTTGGGTTGGGATAAACCCTCCTGGAATCCATCCTTCTAGCATTTGTGGACTTCCTCTCATGCTTGGCCTGGTCTTGCAAAGTGACCCAAGCCAAGTCTGCTAACGCTCATGGAATGAAGGTTGCACGGTCAGGACCTTCCTCTGCACCATGAGCAGCAACACAAGCAGAGGCTGCTGCACATGGTGTGGGAAAGGCATGTTGCCTGTGCAACGGTCAACTCGGGTTCGGTTCCTGGGGGCCTCAAGCAACCAGCCTTTTCTGCACTGGGTGCAGCAACCCCAATGGCCTCTGCTCATGGCACAGAACAGGGATACTGCTTGCACCGTTTGTGGGGCTTGATTCCTGTTGTGAACGCTGGGTGTCCTCGCCAAGAACTCAGACTCTGGGCTACTGCAGAAAGAAGTCTGAGGAGCTGAAGCCCAGGAATCTGACAAGTTCCCACCCCCAGATGGATTTCTCATAGAACTTTTGCTGGCATGCACTCAATCAGGTGTGAGTTGATCCAACAAATGGACTTCCATTTTTTAAAAGGCTACTATCTGGATCGTTTTTAAAAGCAGGGCAATGTGTGCAAATTTGGGCCTCCACGGAAAAATGTGTACACATTGCATAAATGTGTGGAAATCACAGAGTGGAAGCCTGAATTTTGCATGGCTCCAAAATAAACTGTCAGATAATTCAAGGTGGCTAGTGTGGAGTGTCAAATGAGTCATAGATCAAATTCAAGCCAGAACTTGCGCTGGAAGCCAAAAATGACAAATCTGAAGTTGTCACACTTTGGACACATGATGAGAAGGGAAGACTCAATGGAGAAGACAGTGATACTAGGGAAGGTCAAAAACAGAAGAAGGGCAAGACCGAATATGAGATGGTCAATTCCATCAAAGAAACCACAACCTTGTGTTACTGAGCACAGAGCAGGGCTGTCAAGGACAGACCATTTTGGAGGGCCGTCATTCATAGACATCTGACTATGCTCCAGTCATTCAAACCAGGGTAAGTGAAAGATGGCTTGATGACACATAACAGTAATAACAAACTGGAGTGTGAGCACATACTGTGGAAGATGCCGCCAAACTTCTCCTGTTAAATGGTACAACAAGACCAGCAACATCTCATATCTAATGAACTGCCCCCAATTTATACAAATTGCAGTTGAAATATGCAGTTCTTGGCCCCACATTTGCACAAACATTTTGAACAATTTTGTGGAAACCAACATCTCCATCCTCTGAAGCAGCCCACTTTTGGGTGTTGGGTTGACTGTGAATTCAACATCCGTTGAACTCAAACAGAACAAGTTTCCCAGTGTCATGTACCCCAGTATAGCACCTGGTTTGGCTTCCAGACAAGCCACCTAGCTCCTCCTTTGCCATGTAGGAATACTAATTTTGCTGACCTCCCTTACCAATGTGATGTATGAGTAGTCTTGGAGCAGCTGAAGCTCACAGCACCCAAAAATGTGCCAGGAACTACTTTTGATGGCTTCTGTGAATGCAGCTTTGGATTGCTCCTTAGAGATGAATCAGAAATCATGCTTTTCCCCCGTCTGATATCATGCTAGTCCGGTTTGGATCTTTTGTGACAAAACATACAATGCCAGTTATCTTCAGCTTTCAAGATTGCCCTTCGTCTCTCCTTCCTTTCCTTTGGGTGATGACCTCGGATTCCATTTAATACACGCTCCCCCTTAAAGTGCCCCAAGGCTGACGTCACTTTTCTCCCCTGCCACTCTCTCACGACATTCACTTTAGTTCACACAATTTGCTGTCGGTGCAGAGGGAATTATACGCTTTCCATTTCAGCATGACAGTTCGTCCTTTTACACTTGGCTGTTTGTTTTGACAAGAGAGAGACACACAAGCAGTCCCTGTTAGAAAAAAGCTCTTCCAGGAATGAATTTTGAGGCAATGTCACTATTTGTATTCAGCTTTATGAGGGAAAACTTTGATTTGCCAATCCGAATGCTGGCTTCTTAATACCCTTTGACAATGAAAGTTCTGGCTATTTCCAAAACTGACAATGATATGTGTTTGCTGAGGGGACAAATCTGGAAGGGTAATAGGAATAAGCCTCTTGCAAATGGCCCTACACATTGCTGAGATCCAGATGTTGCTCTGCAAGCTTTAAGATTTCATGTCGACTGTCTAATAAGTAGGCCTCCAATGGGGGGTGGATGGGGAGCAGAGCTGAGTCTTTCATGCAAAAAGCCCAAGCTCAGTTGACAGCAGCTCACAAAGACTCAAGTCGTAGGTGTTGACAGAGGCCTGTGCCTGAAATGCCAGCTGGGCTCACTTGTCAAAGCAGAGCGGGCTTCCCCGGCCAGGTACCCTCCAGATGCTTCAGACTTCAAATCCCCATCATTCTTACCCAGAATAGTAATGCTGAGGAATGCTGGGAGCTGTAGTCCAAGACAGCTGTAGGGCACCAGTCTGGAAAAACTAGTCAGCAGCAGCCTAGGTGGACAAATAATGCCGTTAATGCAGTTTCCTATGATTTTCATGCTCAGTTTTCATGACCAAAGAATTACAGTGTAATCTGATAAATTGACCATGTAATTTTATTGTGCAGAACTCCTTAAGAGTAGGAGAAACAGGATAAGAATGTTGTTGTTGTTAGTTGTGAAGTCGTGTCCGACCCATCGCGATCCCATGGACAACATTCCTCCAGGCCCTCCTGTCCTCCACCATCCCCCGGAGTCCACGCAAGCTCACACTAACTGCTTCAGTGACTCCATCCAGCCACCTCATCCTCTGCCATCCCCTTCTTCTTTTGCCATCTATTGTTCCCAGCATTAGGCTCTTCTCCAGGGAGTCCTTCCTTCTCATTAGGTGGCCAAAGTATTTGAGTTTCATCTTTACTATCTGGCCTTCTAAAGAGCAGTCAGGGTTGATCTCCTCTAGGACTGACTGGTTTGATCGCCTTGTGGTCCAAGGGACTCACAGGAGTTTGCTCCAGCACCACAATTCAAAGGCCTCAGTTCTTCGGTGCTTAACCTTCCTTTTGGTCCAGCTTTCACAGCCATACATTGCAACTGGGAAAACCATAGCCTTGACTATATGCACTTTTGTTGGCAGGGTGATTTCTCTGCTTTTAGTATGCTATCTAGATTTGCCATAGCTTTCCTCTCCAGGAGCAAGTGTCTTTTAATTTCTTGGCTGCAGTCCCCGTCTGCGGTGATCTTGGAGCCCAGGAAAATAAAATCTGTCACTACCTCCATTTCTTCCCCATCTATTTGCCAGGAAGTGAGAGGACCGGATGCCATGATCTTTGTTTTCTTAATGTTGAATTTCAAGCCAACTTTTGCACTCTCCTCCTTCACCTGCATCAAGAGGCTCTTTAGTTCCTCTTCACTTTCTGCCATGAGAGTAGAATCATCTGCATATCTGAGGTTGTTGATATTTCTCCCAGCAATCCTAATTCCAACTGGGGATTCATCTAGCCCCACCTTTCTCATGATGTGCTCTGCGTGTAAGTTAAATAGGCAGGGCGACAGTATACAGCCTTGCCGAACTCCTTTCTCAATTTTGAACCAATCAGTGGTACTGTGTCCAGTTCTCACTGTTGCTTCTTGACCTGCATATAGGTTTCTCAAGAGACAAATAAGATGGTCTGGTACTCCCATCTCTTTAAGAACTTGCCACAA